>NW_027529172.1:497308-566858 GCF_008692635.1 Crocuta crocuta | reverse complement strand
AAGATATTCTACCCCAATCATCCAGATCATGAAGGAAGAAGGAATACATTACAACCCATTTTAAAAGGTTAACATTATCTTGATAAAATTTAGTGCATTAAATGGAAACAACAAAACATCATTAGTAAAGTCCAAAATTTAAATAAATAGAGATATGCACCATGGTAGTGGGTCTGAAGACTCCATAATGCCAAACCACTATTTCTCTGCCAAATATTCAATAGATCCTGCAGAATAACAAAATGCCCACATTTTTTTTGTTTTGTTTTGTTTTTGGGGTGGGGGTTGGTCTCTCTGTTTTGGTTTGGTTTTGATGTTGTTTTGGTAGAAGTTTACACATTGATTCTAAAAGATGTGAAAAAACAAAGCATGTTTAACAGCCAAAACAATTTTGAACAAGAAAAAAATTTAGAGGATTCCTACAACCTACTATCAATATTTGAGCTAGCTTTTAATGATCTCTGTGCAGACTGATGAAGAAATTATAAAATATTTTTTGAGGAAGTTCTCTAGCTATTTTCACATATTAGTCTGTCCTTAGTCCTATCCTGTTTATCAGTTTCCCTATAACTTAGAAAATATGCTGTCAAATCTGAATATCAAGGGAGACTGTGAAGAATGGATTCTTCTGCAATAATACACTGAGACTGACACTTATTAAAATAAACCATGGAGTAACTTTGAAGGAACAAGTTTTAAATGAATAGAAACATTTATAAGTCAGTCAGAGAAAGACAACAATCATATGATTTCACTCATATTTGGAAATTGAGAAACACAATAGATGAACATAGGGGAAGGGAAGGAAAAATAAGATAATAGCAGAGAGGGAGGCGAACCATAAGAGACTCTTATAAACAGAGACATAACTGAGGATTGCTGGAAGGGAAGTGGGTGGGGGGATGGATTGCATGAGTGATGGGTATTAAGGAGGGCACTTTTAGGGATGAGCACTGGGTGTCATATGTAAGAGATGAGTCATTGGATTCTATTCCTTAAACCAAGACTACACTGTATGTTAACTAACTTGAATTCAGATTACAAAATATAAAAATAATGTTTAATTTCTTTAAAAACAAGCATTTATTAAGATATAATTTCCAATATGTTGGATATAGATATTTACATGGGTTACTATTAATGTGTTAATGCAAACTTGTTTAATGGGAATATTCAGATAAAGAGATACAACTTTGGAGTAGACAATGTAGTATCTCATGTAAAAAAGAAAATGATTTAAGGAATATATTTTTAAATCTTTTTTATGATTTTTACTTATTTGAGATTGAGAGAGAGAAAGCAGGGGAAGGTCAGAGAGAGAGGGAGACACAGAATCCGAAACAGGCTCCAGGCTCTGAGCTGGCTGACAGTCCAGAGCCCAATGTGGGGCTCGAACCCACAAACCCTGAAATCATGACCTGTGCTGAAGCTGGATGTTTCACCGACTGAGCCACCCAGGCACCTTAAGGAATTAATATATTTAATCAGAAGAGAGTGAAACATTGCTGGTTCAGAGAGATGAAGATTTTAAAATACGAAGGTTTGTTATATGAAAGAGAAGTGAGATTTTTGAAGTTGTCATAAATACAAACTTTCAAAAGATACAGATGACACAACCAGTAGTACAATCGTATTTGTTGAAAGAATTTGAACTTGGCAGCAATGACAGACTGTCCTGCAGAGCAGAGAGCTTCCAAGGAGACTTTTGGCCCCCTGTGTCAGACCTTGCATAAGAAAAGGTGTCTGTTTTGAGAATAGTTAATAGGTTAGGGGATCATACCAGAGGGCCAGTATTTTGAAAAACGCTTTTATTCTTTTTATATAAAAATAACTAAATAAAAAGCTGAATGTAATCGTACTCTTTATTCATATTAAAATATTGATAAATCAAGAGAAAGGGACCCTTAGGTACTGTTGGTGGGAATGCAAACAGGGGCACCCACTATAGAAAACAGTATAGAGATTCCCCAAGAAATTGAAAATAGAACTACCATATGATCCAGTAATTGTACTACTGGGTATTTACCCAAGGAATACAAAAACACTATTTTGAAAGGATATATGCACCCATATGTTTATTGCAGCATTACTTATAATAGCCAAATTATGGAAGGAGCCCAAGTGTTTATTGATAGATGAATGGATAATATTCCATCGTGTATATATACATGATAGAATATTTAGTCAGTCATAAAAATGAATTCAACTTTGCCATTTGCAATAACATGAATGGAGCTAGGAAATATAATGCTGAACAAAATAAGTCTGTCAAAGAAAGATGAATACCATATGATTTCACTCATATGTAGAACTTAAGAAACAAAACAAAGGGAAAAAAATGAGAGAAAGAGAAAGACGAACCAAGAAATGTACTCTTAATTACAGAGAACAAACTGATGGTTACCAGAGGGGGACGAGTAGGGAATATGGGTGGAATAAGTGAAGGGGATTAAGAGTACACTTAGCATTATGACCACTGAGTAATAGAATTGTTGACTCACTGAATTCTACATCTGAAACTAACATAACATTGTATGTTAACTATCCTGGAAATAGAATTTAAAAAAAATAAAATACTGATAAGTTAAAAAACAATATTCCAAAGTTAGAAACAAATAAAAGGGAATTTAAAAGAGTCCCTTTTCCCTAAGCATATAACACAATGAGTCCTGTTTACAAAGAAAACAAAATGTTAGTAAAGTACAAATGTATTCTACCATCTGGCTAGTTATGAATGTTGTCATTCCTTACAAAGATGGTCCGTAGAATTATCTGCTAAACTCTAATTAGGATAAATTCACCTTAAAATAACAGCCTTGCTTAGATTGATCTATACTGATCTGATGTGAGTTACACAATCTATATCAAGAGAATATAATCCATGTGTCTGTGTGCCTTTGCCTCTGTGTGTGTGTGTGTGTGTGTGTGTGTGTGTGTGTGTGTGTGTGTGTAGTGAGAGCATATCATTTCTTTAAAGTCCTTTGTTTGGAAACTGGCTACATTAAAAAAACAGAGAGTATCACCTAAGTCTATGGTTTACATTGCATCTTAATTTAACTTACTTGTGTGAAGTAAATACCTCCACAACATTTTCAATATTTCAGATAAAAATATAATTTAATAAGTAAACATACTAGTTGTAACATCAGTCTTCCCAGTTGATGTGTGACATCTCCCGAACATTTCTCCCTATTATTTGAAGGAAGACACATTTCTCTTGAGGAATTCTAGCCTTTTAGGAAAAGCTTGGGTAAAGTGAAGATCAATGGTCAAAAGAAACACTCACTTCTTTGAAACGTATTACTTGTAAATTCAGCAGTAAGAGCCACCGTATATATGATATCCTATATTCTGTAGGCATTTTTGTTCCTAATGTGTACAAATGAAAATGAAAAGAGAATTTGCACATATAAATGTTTATTTTACACTGCCATTATGCAAAACAATCACTTTCCTGCTATCACAATGACAAGGAAGAAGCTTTTATCCCAGAAATTTCACTAAACCTTGTGATAAGAGTAATCTGTGCACCTTGGGGGATAATATCGTACTATTACAGAATCTCTGGTGTAAAAGAATTAACAGAAAATTTCTTGCCCACATAATATGAAATATTATACAATATTATCTAATGTCTACATGTTGCTGATAATAAATATTTTTCTTCTCTAGAAATAGTCAAAGCATGTAAATCCAAGCTAAATTACATATTAAAATAGATATAATTTATGAATCAAATGCAAAGAGAATTCTGAAAAAAATGCAAATCAAAATTATTTACATATGAAATTCTCTTTAAATATTACATATTACAGCACTAAATTCATAAGTTAATAACTAAGCACTCTCTGTATTTTTTAATTTTTGAAGAACCAATAATATCCACTCCAGTTCTACAGGATTTAGAATATATATATAAGGAAAACTATACGGGACATTGTCAACCAATAATCTTTAAAAAGTTGGAAACATTTTACTAAATGTCATTCTAAAATTAATTAAGCTTTGGTTATTTAAAAAATAAGGGGAAATAATTAGACTGTTGAAATTTATACAGTTTATGTATTTTTCTAAAGTGCCATTCATTTTATTTGTTTTTTTAAAGTTTATTTTCAGATAGCATAGACACAAGAGGAGAGGGAGAGAATCCCAAGCAGGCTCTGTGCCACCCGCACTGAGCCTGATACAGCTTGATCCCATAAACCCTGAAAGCGAGACCTGAGCCAAAGTCAAGACTAGGAAGCTTAATCTACTGAGTTACCCAGGCACCCCAGGCGACATTTGTTTTAAATGAAAATAATTTAGATTCAATCAGGAAATGTTAGGCTTATATATGGACTACTAAAAGTTTTTCTTTTTTCAAAAAGTGAGATACCCTTTGATAGTGAAGTGTTTAGCAATGTATCCTTAAACTCATTTACATTTTGTCATAGAATTTCTTTTCTTTTAGGAGAGAAATGTATAGAAGGGCTATTATTCTCAGGCTCAAATTCGAAGCACAGGCAGACACAAGATGGTATAATAATATGAGGAAATAGTTGGTTACAACAAGCTTTCCAGATTTACTACTGTTCAGAGCAAGTAACATAGTTGGGAAACAAGCTGACCATGATGCACACATGTGTATATTTTCAGAATTATGTGGTTTTGTTGTCTTTCCTGTTTTTTCTTTCTGAAAACTGACTTGATTGTTTTTGTAGTAAAGCTGAGTGATAACTGAAGGTAGCTCTATTTTATAAAAAGTAACTGAAATATGTAACTTCTCACCATAAATAAAATATAGTGTACTATCAGAGAATCCCAGTGCATGGCACAATGTGTTTATTAATGCTATTAAATTTTGTTTAATTGAGTGAAGAATTTGTATGGTTTGCCATCATTTGGATGCTCAGGTCCTGCCAGGCAGTGTTCCTCGACACTTTACACACCTTATGTTTTGTAATCAGGACAAATCTTTTAGTTGCTTTTTATTATCTTCTTTTCAAAGAACAGAAGGTGATCTTAGGGCATGGAGATATTATAATTAAATTACGTTTCAAAAATTAAACATTTAAGGACATTTTTGCTTAGAGTGCTTAATATTATTACTTCTTTTACAATAGATAAATGAATCCCAATTTTCAGAATACATGCTCCAGAAAAACTCCACTATTGGCAAAATTAAAACTAAGTAGAAAACACCATCAGAAAAAAATAAAGTTTGATTGAATGTAGACTTAACAACTTCAAGCCAACATTTTCCTTTAAGCTATAACAGATAAACAAATAAACTAGAATAATGTTGTGTTTTATTTTTTTTAACAAACCTAGCAAATTTTAGTTTTGATTTTCATCTCGTCCTTGTTGAATCTCTGTAGGCAAACAAGATTGGATATTTTGATTTTCTGGCCAGGCCATTTGCCCTCTGCTTGGCTTAGCTCTCCCTAAAACATAGAGATTGCTATAAAGTAGAGGATAGTATAGACTTCCAGAAAAGGAGGAAACAAAAAAGGAAAACCACAAGGACAAAAATTATACTGCAATTAAGGTATGGTGCTTCCAGACAGGGACATTCTTCTGTAATCTAGGTTCAAATACAAATTGAAAAAACTTATTTAGCAAATCTAAAATTGGATACACCTTTTGACTCACTAACTCTTTTGCTTGAAAGTTACCTTCAGTTTATATTCAGAGAGTCCTCCACAAAAATTTTAGTCAGAGACAAAATGATGATGGCACAGAACAACTAGCCTGATCATTCTTTTTATTGAGATAATGTCTCTTTCTTGATATTTGAATGAATGATTATTTTTGACTCGGCAATCCATTGCGTTGTCATGTTTCATTGAATCAAAGATGCACAGGTAATGCATCATTATTTTATATGACACTATGAATTTACTCATTTTATTTTTAAAAACTCTCAATAGCCAATTTTTAAAACATCTTCTGAGAAAATATGTGTATCTTATAACTGAGGACATACAGTGACACAAATAGAGTACAAAATATAGCCTAGTATAAGTTTCTGTGGCATACACTATTCTTGTAGGGAAACAGAGGATTTTTTTCAAGTTGTGAAAGATTTGTATTCCAAAAGTCTGTCTATTATTTTAATAGTAATAGAGATAAGCTTTGTAGTAAAGCAGCTTAACAATGATATGGTTCTAATGCCTTTACTTTGTATTTCAGAAAACAGTGGAAAACCTCTGGAAGCCATGATAAATGAAAGGGCAAAGTCAAATATAATATTACTTGAGACTTTTATCAAGTAGATGATTTGCTTAGGTACTTTTTTAGTCATATACTGGTGACCATTTTTATTTCCATTGGTCATATATGTTTAAAATTTTTAGCTTTCTTACGAGGATAAAAATGTAATGCTCAGAACAATCTTTGAATGAATGAAATCCTTCAAGGCCAAGCAAATATTCTGTCATTCTAGCTAATTAAATTTGATTACATTCTTATAAGGAGACTAATATTCATAATTTGGTATTTCCCTAGAATAGGTGTAAATTACTTTGTTTACCATTGGTAATACAACTTTAGTAAAATGTATCAATTAGGGTAATTTCCTCTGAAAAGGATAGAAGTCCAATTTAACTACATGTAAAATAATGGGTTTTGTGATCTCCCACAGTAGGTATAGAAGTGGGTGCTCCAGGATTCATGAATTCAGTAAACATTGTCATTAAAGGCCCAGGTTCTTCCTTTCTAATGTTGCATCTTCAATATTCTTCTCAGGCTAATGTACAACAAAATATGGATCCCCCTGCCCAGTTTCGAGAGTCACTAGGGTCTTGATGTCTCCACTGTAAGCTGCAACCTGTTACCTCAAAAGTCTACTGACACCAGACTCAAATTTTTATACATCTAGTTATTCTAAAAGTAGCCCACAAAATCCAGTTTTAGTCATTTACAGGCTGCGTTCTTTGCAAATGTCACTGAACTTCACCCAACACTGTTACCTATTGATGAAATAGACCTTGCTGTTATTAGGCCCTGACCTGGTGCTGCCCTTCAGAGTTCTCTGATCTTGAGATTTAATATGCTGCTGAGTGACATTGCCTAGACCCATAAATCACCTCTCCAACATCCTTCCTCTCTCAATCCCCTTATCCCCCTCCTCTTTAGATGGCAGCCCCTGGACTTGAAGCCTCTTCTTGACAGTAGTGCTGTGAGGGAATTCCACTCATACAATCCTGTTCAAGTGCTGCTCCTTTGCTTGTTCAATAAAGCTTGTCTGTTACTATCTCTCATGGTCATATCTGCTTGATATAGGATTCCTCAACCCTCCTTTGGTACATCAAATAGATCGCCTCCATTTAAAACTGAAAAGAGACTTAGAACAGTGAATTGCAGAAGAAAACTCTGATGGCTACCAGCCAGCCCAACAGCTGCTTTTCCTTTCTTACTCCACACTTGCAGAGCCTAGATCTTATTCCAGAGTTTACCCTCTCTCTCCAAGGTGATCATACCTGATCGATGTTAATTTGCTAGTGACATGTTTCTCAATGAGCATGTGACCCAATTCTAACCAAAGACATGATGGCAAGTCTACTAGACAGTTTCTCTGACAGGGTTCTTTCATGGGGAAAAAATTTTTTTTGAATAAAAAAGACAACTCCTAAACATCAATGACTTAACACAATTTATTTCTTACTAAGGAAACAATCTAACAGAAGAAGACCATAACTAATAATAATAATAATAATAAACTATTATGATATCCAAAAAACAACCAGCCTAGCTGCCAGTTGTCTCCCATTCAAGTACTAACCAGGCCTGACCCTGCTTAGCTTCTGAGATGAGACGAGATCGGGCACGTTCAGGGTGGTGCGGCCGTAGACTAGCTGCCAATTATCAACATGACAGAGCAGACACCTTACAAATGCAACAACAGCAACAAAACACTCCTAAAGGAATTATGAAATTGCTTCTGAATCTGAAGTGTAATAATAGCTAAAATATATTGAGTGTTAGAATGGTCAAATATTCTTCACAGTGGTTTGTTTGCAATCATTATTTTGCTTCCCATAATGACTTCATGATAACTACTGATACACATTTTCAAATAAGAAAATTGAGAGACAGGAAGATTAAGGAATTTGGCTAAGTTTATTCCATTTGTTAGTGGAGAGCAAGGATACGAATTTAGACTAGTTTTAGAGCAAATGCCATTCACGATTGTACTATATATATAGTACATACATATGTATGTACTATATATTTACGTATACATATACGTATATATGTATACATATATATACATTATACATACATATATGTATACAGATGTATACATTCATATATGTATGTATATATGTACTATATGTATTATGTATATATATATATTTTCATGAGGAAATGCAACAACTTCAAAATGAGATAAATATTGATATAATTAATTTGATCATTTAAGTCAAAATCAGACTTCAATATTATGTTCATTGTAAGGATCAAATTAGGTGAAAAAGGGGCTGCCATATTTCCAAAATGTGCATTTTTTAAAAATCTGGAGAATTCCAAGAACAATACTGAATGTGACACAAGAACTGGAGTTCTCAAGATTTAAATGGGATCAAAATCAATGGATTCTAATGTAAAATTACATCTTAATATGTTATATGGTCATCTAGCTTACTGCCTGGGTATTTACTCATGTATATATATTTGTGTGTGTTTTTGTGTGTGTACATGAGATTTTGTGTATCTAAGTATGTGATATATGCATGATGTCATATATGCACAAAAACATAATGAATATAATCATGCATTTAAAAATCAAGACATGTATATTTATATTTATAAATTATGCATGTATTCAAGTGGTGCTATATTTATTGCTAATAATGGTTGAATTTTCTTTTAAATAATTATCACTTGATATAACCAAAATAGATATCTATATCAATAAAAATAGAGGGAGACTCTAAGTTACAAACCCATTTCAACGTTCATAATTCACTGGCTTGCACCATTTAAAAAATGACATGACTATGAAATCTGACTAGGTCTGCTTTACAATTCTTGAAAAAATACCTAACTTTGATGAACTAAATTAATCTCCTAAATAAAAGATAATAATCAAAAAAACATCAAAATGTGCAAAATGTACATACACCAACTAGGTCACTTGTGTATTTTTTTTCAAACATTGAGAACTATGAATTTATTATAAATAAACAATTACAGATGTAATTGCTGAACAGAATCCATTTTATGGATATACAACTTTTTAGAATCTATTTCCCCATAATGGATGTTTGAATTCATTCTACTTTGCGGGCTATTATCAACAATGCTGCTGTGAACATTTCTATACAAGCCCTTGTATTGATATATGTTTTAATTTCTCTAGGAGTAGAATTAATGATTACACGGTAAAGACATAGCTTTTTAAGAATTTGCCAAACTACTATCTAAAGTGTCTTCACCATTTTACTTTTCCATGAACTGTGTGTGAGGGTTCCATTTTCTTCAACACTTGTCTATTTTTTGAAGACATCCTAGTGGCTGTAAGATAATATCTGATTATACTTTTAATTTGCATTTATGATTAATGTTGGTGAGTATCTTTTCATATTCTTATTAACCATTCATATAGATTCTTTAAGAAAATATATATTCCAAACCTTTGGCAATTTTTAATTAAATTATTTCATCCTATTGTTGATTTGCAAGATTTCTTTATATATTCTAGTTACCCTTATTAGATATAAGGTTTGCAAACATTTTCTCTCAGTCTGTGACCTATCTTTTCACATTCCTGATGGTGTCGTTTGAAGTGCAACAGTTTTTAACTTTAATGAGGTCTAATTTATCAATTTTTTTGTTCCTAGTGTTTATTGTGTTTTATGGCTAAGAAGTGATTACCTAACCGAGGGTCACAAAGATTTATTCTTGCTTTTTTTTTCCCAAGTGCTTTATAGTTTTAGTTCTTAAATTTGAGTGCATGGTTCATTTTAAGTAAATGATTATATTCGGTGTGAGGTGACATGCTTGTCAAAAATCAATTGACCATAGAAATGCAAGTCAAAACCGCACTGAGACCATAACCACTTTACACCAAACAGAATGGCTAGCAACAAAAAGACAAGAAATAACAACTGCTGGTGACAATGTGGAGAAAAAGGGGCACTGGTGCATTGTTGGCGGGAATATAAATTGTTATAGCCACTATGAAAAAAGTATGGAGGTCCCTCAAAAAATTAAAAATTAAAAATAGAATTGCCATATGGTTCAATAATTACACTACTGGGTATTTACCCAAAGAAAACAAAAACACTAGTTTGAAAAAAATGTATGCACCTCTATGTTTATTGCAGCATTATTTACAGTAGCCAAGATATAGAAGCCACTAAGTGTCCACTGACAAATGATTAGATAAAGATGTATACATATGTATACACACCAAGGAATATTACTCAGACATAACAGAGGATGAGATTTTATCATTTGTGACAACGTGGATAGATCTAAAGGGCATTATGCTAAGTGAATTAAGACAGAGAAAGATAAATACGTATGATTTCACTTATATGTGGAATCTAAAAAACAAAACAAATGAATAAACAAAAAGCAGAATCAGACTTATAAATACAGAGAACAAACTGAAGTTTGCCATAGGGTAGGGGGTAGAGGATTGGCAAAATAGGGGAAGAGGAATGGGAGGTATAGCCTTCCAGTTATGGGTGAATAAATCATCAGAATAAAAGGTACCACATAAGGAATATAGTCAATGATATAATAATAACATTGTATGGTGACAGATGGTAGCCACATTTGTGGTGAGCACAGCATAATATATACAGTTGTTAAATCACTATGTTGTATTTCTGGAATTAATGTAACATTGTCAACTCTTCTCAAATATAAGAAATCAGTTGATTATAAATAAATGGGTGTATGTACTAGCATATATAAGTTCTTATATCCAGACTGTCATTTTCATTCCATTGATCTAAAACATCTTTATCAGCACTACACTGTTTTGGTTGCTGTCTTTTTGTAGTATGTTTTGAAATCAGGAAATGTAAGTCTTTTGACTTTGTTTTCTTTCAACATTATTTTGGCTATTCTAGGTCCTGTGTATTTACATATAATTTCATAGTCTGCTTGCCTGTTTCTGAAAAAGAGCCTGTTATTTTCTTGATAGGTATTTCGTAGGATCTATACATGAATTTGGAGAAAAATGCCACTTTTATAGTGTTGAATATTCCAACCTGTGACATGGAATATTTCTCAGTTTAATCTAGACTTTTAATTTTTTACCAGTATTTTGTAGTGTCAGCGTGTACTTATTGCATTAAATTTATTTATAATTATCTCATTATTTTGATTCTTTTGTGAATGGAATTGTTTTCTTGATTACATTTTTGGATTGTCCATCATTAATAGTATAGAATTATCAAGGAATTTTGTATATTGATTTCATGCTCTTGTGACCTTTCTGAACTCTCTTAGTCTAGTAGTTGTGTTTGTGCACGTGTGTATCCGTGTGTGTGTGTGTGTGTGTGTGTTTGTGAGAGAGAGAGAGAGAGACAGAGACAGAGAGAGAGAGAGTGTTCCCTAGGACATTTTATAAACGGGATCACATTGTCTGCAAATAAAGACAATTTTACATTTCCAATTATGATAGTCTTTTTCTTGACTCATTTCTCTGGCTAAAACTTTCACACAGTGTTGTGTTAAGTGATAAAAGCAGACATGCTCACATTGTTATTCATCTTAGGGAACAAGCATTCAGATTTTCCTCTTCAGTTATAATGTCCGCTGTAAGTTTTCTGTAGAAACCCTTTATCAAGTTGAAGAAGTTTTTTTCTTTCTCATACTTTGTTCAGTTTTTATCATGAATTAATGTGTATTGGATTTTTAATTGGGTCAAATGATTTTTTTTGTATTTTTTAAACCATCACATGTTTTTTAAACTAATGACAATTAAAGATAAATGAGGATTTAGCTTTCATTCTTTTATTTTTTGCAAATACTAGTAGTATCATGGCATGCTAAAAGTCAATGAGTAATTCGCCATTAAGTATGCAATGACTGGGAATGAACATTTTATCTCAAATTATAAAAATGCCTAGAGACTTTTTAAAAGCAACCCATTTCCTGGTTAAAAAAACTTTCATTATTAAGTCTCTTCCCGTTATAAAACTAGGGAATTCCCAAGGTTCTATTTCAAGTCCTGTTGGTTGAAAAGCATTTTAAGAATCCTATGTATAGTTGCAATAAGCTTTAAACTCAACTGGCACGTTTTAAAACTAAATTTAGTATGAATATAAGTTTATACATTAACAACAGAATTTTTAAAAGAAGTATTAGTCTTGGGCGCAAATTCTAACAGCAGCTTATAGCATTAGGTGTGCTAAGTGTCTACTGTATTTGGTAACGAGAGAGAGAAAGAGGGAGGGAGGAATTTAATGGACATGATGGTTCAAAGTTATGTTATGTACAAAGCAATACAACCAATAACTTAAGATCCAAATAAAACCCTACATAAACCTTAACAAATGGAGGTTAAACCCAATCCCACCAGGAGAAAAAAATGAAATTATTTCTTTGCAAAATAACAGTTAATTATTTCATAACTCTGATCAAGGTATCTTCACTACAGTTCTACCTATGTTAAGGAAGTGTACTAAACTAAACTATCATATAATTAAAGATAACATTTAATGAGTGGCTTTCTAATCATAGGCACTTTATGGAGAGATTTAAAAGGCTTGACAAGTTTTCAAAGCAATTATCTAGCAAATACTATTTATTACTACAAACTATTCAGAGCAGGCTACTTAACTCTTTGTGCCAGTCGTTAATTAGTAACCTACTTCATAGAATTGCTGAAATTATTAAAATGTTAAAGATTTAAAAAATTTATAATGAGCAAAGACATTTTACATACTCTAAATATTCTCTTTTTTTTTTAATGTTTTATTTATTTCTAGGAGAGAGAGAGAGAGAGAGACAGCGTGAGCAAGGGAGGGTCAGAGAGAGAGGGAGTCACAGACTGAAACAGGCTCCAGGCTCTGAGCTGGCTGTCAGCACAGAGCCCGACGCGGGGCTCGAACCCACGAACCGCGAGATCATGACCTAAGCGAAAGTCGGACGCTCAACCGACTAAGCCACCCAGGCGCCCCTAAATATTCTCATTTTTTATTTTATAGAAAGTAGTATATAGGTCATTTACTGTTATGTTTTCTTAATCTCCTGCTTCTCTTAAAATCCTCTCTCTATCTTTAAGCTGTTTAACTTTTTGTATTCCATTCTGTTTAATATTAATATTGCTACTCTGGTTTACTTTTGATTTGAATTCCCTCTTTTTCTTTTTATATACCGTAATCTTTGGTAGAGCTTCTCTCTCCAGATATAATGGCTCCAACCTCAGTACGGATAGGGAGATGTTAACACGGACCACTCAGGAGTGGATAATGTTGTTTTCCTCCCATACTAGACTCTGATTCCACCCTGATGTTACCTTGTGACCCTGAACTTCTAATACGATTCTGAGTACAAGTCTACATGGGTTGCTCACATATGTGACACCTTATGGGTGAAGGCACTGAGTAGCCCTGTTCTAGATTGCCTTTTCCAGGATATCTGTATGATGAACAGCCTTCGAAGAGGGAGAGTGTGTCTCTCCCAAGCAAAAGCAGGTTTGCTTATAGGCTTGAAAGAGAAGAGTTAATGTTCCCACTCTGGGAAAGGGAAGGTTTGGTTGCAGCCCATTATAAAAGATGCCAGGTTTCCTGAGTGGGGATCCTATCCTGTAATGCAGCATACAGTGTGTAAGGTATCACCTGCTTTTGTTATGTCACTGAGTCCTTGCCATGTTCTCCTGTGTGAATCAGGATTTGGGGAAATAGCAAGAAAATTATTATACTCTGGCTGTTCCTACTGATGCATAATGAACTGACCTCTGTTTCTGATCCAGAGTCTAGGCATCCTGTCAGTATCCATTAAATTGTGAGGCACTACTGTATAAGTAAAGACCCTCCTCAGTTCTTAACACTGCTCTTCTCTCATAAAGACTTGAAGGACATAATCCAGCCAGTAAATATTGACATACAAGGACATTAGATTTCACTGCTAGAACTGGAGCCCAGTCCTCTGAGCTGAATTTTCTGCTTTCACCAAACACAGAGGCCTTCTGTCTCCTAAAAGGTCCTGGATAGTGTTTTTCTTAATGGCTTTCATCCATATGTGTTTCTTAGATCTGTGGTTTCTTCAGGTTTGGTTTGGGGAGAGGAATAAGGATTATGTGCTTTTTTAACATCTTGTCAGACCATGTAGAATTTCTTTTAAAGACTTAAAAGTAGTTATGCATTCATCTTAACATAAAGTGTTTGATTTGTATATAATTTCCTTTCCAATCAACACAGTGAGATTATGTAGCTCCAGAGGAAGTCTGCCCTCACAGAGTGAGAGTGAAAGAAGAAAAAAACCAACTCATTTGGCAGACTGGAAAATTGCAGCCTTACAAAGTATACAGGATGCTTTATAAAAATGCTACTTGATGGCAATGAAATTAATTAAAAATCTGCAGGGCCAAGATGTACACACACATAAGAATCATTTTGGCATGAATTAACAGAATGAGTAATGAAGTTTATAGCACCAATTACCCAGGATATATAAAGAAATCTGAGACAGCCTAGAGGAAAAACACATTAAAATCACATAGGCATACACAGTTAAAATCGCATCTTTGAGAAAAGACAATGCATATTTCAAAGCTAGAAAAGAAATTGAAAGATAATAATTTTTAGAAAAATATAGGCTATTTATATGAAAATGGCTGTCAGTGATTTGGAATGAATTATTTTCATTTTTGAAGAAGAGAGAAAAGGACAATATGAGCGGTAATTAAAGCAGAAATTATTTAAGTTCATTTTCTACTAAGTATTTTATCTGATTGGAGGGATTATAAACTAGTTCTTACCATATTATGCAAGGATTTCGTAACATTCTACAGTTGTAGGAATAATACAGCATAATAGTAAAAAGAACATGAATCATAAAGCCCCAAATCACAGGTTTTGATACATAGTCATGGAATTTAGCTGTGTGGATTTGAGTTAACTATGTAAATACTCCCGCATCAGTTTTCTCATCCTTAAAATGGGGATGTCTCTCAGTACTGATTAAGTGAAGCAATTGTATTGAAAGTCTTTTTAAAGTTCAGTATGTATTAGAAACTTATATACATACACATTTCTTTATTAGGTCTTATTTTATCAGTGTAAGTTTTTTTTTTTTTAATAGAAGACCAGCTAATTAATTCAGTTTTGTAGCTGTATCAAAAGCACAGTATGTCATCACTAATCAAGTCAGTATCTAAACAACATCCAGTATCATGATACATTAACTTTTTAAATTTGCTTTTTGTTATGAAACAGTCCTGTGGTCATAGGTCTCCTTGTTCTGATAGTTGGTAGGCACATCTGTTTAGTGTTGCTCTGACAATACAGGGAAGAAAAATGCCACATACAGGAAATGTTTCCTGCGCATCAGCTATACTGCAGGAGTTCTCAGGGGTAAAAAAGTTCATTATGAAGCTTTTCAAATAAAAAATTTTCCATACTCTCCTTAACAACCATTTTTGTATCAATATGCATATATGCAATTAAAGTATATACGTGTTTTCTTATTTCTTTCAAAATATATTCGATGTATGGGCGCCTGGGTGGCTCAGTCAGTTAAGTGTCTGACCTCGGCTCAGGTCATGATCTCGCGGTTCATGGGTTCGAGCCCCGCATCTGGTTCTGTGCTGACAGCTCAGAGCCTGGAGCCTGTTTCAGATTCTGTCTCCCTCTGTCTCCACCCTTCTCTTTCTCCCATTCTGTCTCTCTCTCTCTCTCTCAAAAATAAGCATTAAATTTTTTAAAAACTAGAATTGATGTATAATATATTCATATTATGTAAGTTGATTGTATATTATAATTATATGCATAATGTATAATGTATTATAAAATGTAATGCATATAATAACATATTATTCTAATTAATCTCAATCTTATTTTTGCATATGGTTTCTGCTGCTAATAATTCTTCATCGTAAGAAATTATTACTTTAGAGAATGAGTATTTGAGAATAAGCTTCTAATTGCTATGTAATATTATTTTTAGAGTTACTTTTCCTCAGTTTGAAGAAAGCAATGATGTCATTGCCTACACATTCTTCTGTGGCTACCTTTTATCTGAGTCTTTTGTTTACTGGCTGTTCCATTTCTATACTCAGACTACTTCAGATTGGAATCTCAGGGAGCAACTGGTATTTTATGTTGAGAATATATTGCAGAAATTTTCTAAACCTGACCTGAGTATATATTGCTTATTCTTAGTCTTTGTCCTGTGGACTCTTAATGGCCTTCCGGTTATGATGAGACACTATAAGATTTACTTTATGAAAATGTAATTTAATTTAAATCATTTGAAGGTTTATGATACATTGATCATGGACAGAATGCGTGTATGGAATATTAATTTGAAACCATGAGAAGCAGCTGTGTTTTCCTGATTTGATAACTATAGTATTTATATTACTTATCTAATATAATGGAATCATTGGAATAGAAAATGCATTGTTTCATTAAATAAAGAGAAAATCAAAATGTTTACATTTATTAATTTTAAAGTATACCCCACTACTCCCATAGCTCTCTAACCAGTAATGCCTTTGATGGAAGCATATGGTCAATAAATTAAGGACAATGTAATAGTGTTACTCTATATGTATTTGTAGGTGGGAACTTTTTAAATGGGAAAACTTAAATATTTTTAAACAAAAAATTTTATTCATTCCAGTGTAGAATTATGATCCTATAAGAGCATACTTCAAAATTTAAAAAAATTTAACATCATACTTTTTACATATTATTTTGAAGACTTTCGCTGAACAGAAATGCAAAGTAAATAGAAATCATATTTCCAGGAATGGAACATATCACCAAAATCCTTCAAGTTCATTCAGTTACAATCTCCTCCTACATTGAAATTAAAAATGGTTGGATGCCTGTGTGGCTCAGTTAGTTGCACGTCTGACTGTTGATTATGGCTCAGGTCATGATCCCAGGGTTGAGGTATCTAAGCCCTGCATCAGGTTCTGCATGGAATCATTGGAATAGAATGATAAACTATTCCAATGTGTTTGGAGCCTGCTTAAGATTCTCCCTCTCCTTCTGCCCCTCTCACCTACTCATGTTCTCTCTCTCTTTTTAAAATAAAACAAAAAAGGGGCACCTGGTTGGTTCAGTCAGTTAAGCATCTAACTTCAGCTCAGGCTATGATCTCATGGTCAGGGAGTTCGAGCCACGCATGGGGCTCTGTGCTGACACCTCAGAGCCTGGAGGCTGCTTCAGATTCTGTGTCTTCCTCTCTGTCTGCTCCAAACCTGATAGTGCTCTGTCTCTTTCCGTCTCTCAAAATGAATAAATATTAAAAAATAAATAAATAAAATAAAATAATATTAAAAAAAGAATAGGAATTCAGAGGAACACATAGGGAAACAAAAGAGAGATGAAAACCATAAAACAAACTCTTAACTATAGAGAACAAACAGGGTTGTTGGAGGAGAGGTGGGCTGGAGGGATGGGTTAAAAGGGTGATGGGAATTAGGGAGGGCACTTGGTGATGAGCACTGGGAGTTGTGTGTAATTGATGAATCACTATATTGTACACTTGAAACTAACATTACACTGTGTGTTAACTATATTACTATATGACTTAAGTACTATAGAATTTACATAAAAACGGGGGGAAAGGAGTTCAATTTTCAGTGAATATGTTAAATCATGGATGTTGCATAGAAAAAATGATTAATACAGGAAAACACTGATTAGCAGCTTTAATTAATTCTTATGAAATGATCATTTCTAGATCTTTTAAAATGTTCTAATTAAGGGGCGCCTGGGTGGCTTAGTCGGTTAAGCATCCGACTTTCGCTTAGGTCATGATCTCGTGGTTCGTGGGTTCAAGCCCCGCGTCGGGCTCTGTGCTGACTGCCAGCTCAGGGCCTGGAGCCTGTTTCAGTCTGTGACTCCCTCTCTCTCTGACCTTCCCCTGCTCACGCTGTCTCTCTCTCTCTCCTAGAAATAAATAAAACATTTTTTAAAAATTTTAAATGTTCTAATTAAATATGTTTTAAAATGTCAAAAGATAAAGCAGATCTTTCATTTAGAAAGTTGACTACAGCTTACTGTCTTTGTGCAATTTGAATAAAATAAATACTAGATACTTTTATTACCCAATCTAGGAAGTCTCTATTGAAATTATAAAATAAAATATTTTTTTAAAATTTCTATTTCCTTCAAGTAGTGATCAGCAAACTGCAGAGATCCTTTGAACCAGTCTGTTTTTCTAAAATTTTCTATTTGACATGAAATATGATGTAGAATTTTGACCAAAAAATTAGATAATTGTATTACTCTTAGCAAGTTTAGAATGTTGCAAACGTTCTTTCCAATTATTAATTTGGGATAACTGTTTCAGGCTCGACATTACACTGCATATTACTAAATTTAATAATCTTAAATCTCTTACCTTATTGACCTCTTGGTAGCATTCTACACAACTAACTCCACCACTGTTCTACCCCAATCATCCTATGCTCTCCAATCACGGTACAATTTATTTAGAAATCAACACGTACGATTATATTATAATTCCCTACATGTTTAAGCATTTAAAAATACATTTGCTGCTATATAATGTACATATCAGAGAAGAAATCACAATAGTAGTAATAATGTTATGATGCTAGATGCCAATAAAAGTAGTAAATATTATAGCTTATGGGATGGAGTTAAGTCAATTCTTAGAAAGAAATCTTTAGCTTGAGATATATATATCAAAAAGAAGAAAATGGGAATGATCAATAATCAAACTATCTACCTCAAGAAACTAATAGAAAGAGCATATTAAACCAAAGAATAAGAAAGAAATAATAAAAACGAACTTAAATGAGCAATATATAAAATCTTTTAAAAATTGAGATTACAGGGGCGCCTGGGTGGCTCAGTTGTTAAGAGTCCGACTTCAGCTCAGGTCATGATCTCATGGTTTGTGGGTTCGAGCCGTGTGTGGAGCCCTGTCGGGCTCTGTGCTGACAACTAGCTCAGAGCCTGGAGCCTGTTTCAGATTCTGTGTCTCCCTCTCTCTCTGACCCTCCCCTGCTCATGCTGTCTCTATCTCTCTTTCAAAAATAATAAAACATTAAAAAATAAATTGAGATTACATATGTTGGGTGTTTGGTAATACTAAAACAAATGATAACTTGAAAATGAAACAGAGTGAAAGCATAAATAAATATCGTGAATAAAAGAGACATTAAAGCATAGTCACCACAAATTAAAAAGTATAATAAAGTGAACATTTTTCAGTTACTACATTTGAATATTGTTAAATAAGCTGAAACAACAATAACAGCAACAACAACAAAAATCTCTTAAACTGACAAAAGAAGAAATAGAAAATTTAAATAACCCAATGAAAAGAATATCTAGGCCAGATATGTAAGTAAATAAATAAAAAGTTTTTAAAAATTAAAAAAAATTAAAAATAATAAAAATAATACTACTTTATCCATTTTTGNGGTAGCACTCCTCAATTTATATTATGTGTCCAGCAATACCTTGATAATAAAATATGATGAGGAAATTAATAGGACCTTCTCAGTCATAGCCATAATTGTAAAAGGCCTAACATAATAAAATTAGACTAATATATATTTTTTAAAAGTTTAGTATATCACAACAAAGTTAAATGAATTTCAGGAAATAAATGGAGCTTTAACATTTTAATAACATTAAAAACATTAAAATCACATGTTTAAAACTATTTAATAAAAATAAAATTATTCAGTTTTAATGTGCATTTATGACAAACATTTTTATAAATTAGTGGTAAAATAAAAATAAACTTCCTCAGTCTGATAGAATTCTTCTATAAAACAGTCTATAACAAATTATCTTAATGGTAAAATATTAAACACATTATTTTTGAGAATGGATGCATGACAAGGATGTGTTATAATGGCATACATTCAGTATTTCATCCAACTATCCTAGAAGTACAATAATTCCACAAAACTAAATAAAAGTAATACTAAGAACGGAAGAAGTTAAACTTCTTTTATTCACAGACAATGTGAATATATATTGAAAATCCAAAGGAATGTGGAAGAAATCTTTTACATGAATAATTCAATTTGAGAAAGACTGCTTATATAATTTCAAAGCTACGTTTATTTTTATTTATAAGAAATAAAAAGAAAATTAAAGTTTAACTGATATCACTTAAATTGTATCAAGAAATATCAGGTATCTAGAAATGAAACTTTATTAAAAATGTATAAGACCACTGCAGAAAAAAACATGAAATATTGAAAGTAAGAAAAGCTGAAATAGGGGCGCCTGGGTGGCTTAGTCGGTTGAGCGTCGACTTTCGCTTAGGTCATGATCTCGCAGTTCGTGGGTTCGAGCCCGCATCGGGCTCTGTGCTGACTGCCAGCTCAGAGCCTGGAACCTGTTTCAGTCTGTGACTCCCTCTCTCTCTGACCCTCCCCTGCTCACGCTGTCTTTCTCTCTGTCTCCTAGAAATAAATAAAACATTAAAAAAAAAAAAGAAAGAAAAGCTGAAATATGTAGGGAGGTACATACTATATCTATGAATAGGAAGCATCAGAATAGATCTTTAGAAACAAAACAAGCAAACCAAGAAGAAAAGAGACAGGTAAAAACCAGACTCTTAATCATAGAGAACAAGCCAAGGGTTACCAAAAGGCAAGTGGGTGGGAGAGATGGGTGATATAGGTGAAGGGGAGTAAAGGCACACTTATGATGAGCACTGAGTAGTGTATGGAAATGTGAATCACTAGCTTTGTATGCCTGAAACTAATATAACACTATATGTTGAGTAAATTGGAATTAAATTTTTTTTAAAAAATTGATCTTTGAAATAAATGATATGCCATTCAAAATCCTAGGTGAGTTTTTATGGAAAATGACAAACTTTTTAAAAATTTATATGAACTGCATTGTACCAAGTAACTGTGGAAAGCAAGAATCATATATCAAAATACTTCTAAAAATTAGATCTATGAAGCTTTATATAAAATCATAAAACTATAAAATTTTATAAATTAGAAAACCATCAGTAGGTATGTGATTGTAAATTTGTTTTTGAATAGGAAATTTATATTGAAGGGTATTTCTTTGGTATTCTCTGATCAGCTGCGAGATTTTATTTAAAAAGACAATAAAAGTTAAGTTTCAGAATTGGAAGCTAAATCAGAGAAGAAACCTTTCTTTTCACTCTCTTTCCTCTCATAGGTATATTTATGTTTTATATGTATACATACACATATATGTATGTATGTATATATACATGTTTTGTGATATACTTAGTTGTTTTATATTTAACAATGCATCTCATGTTCCAGTTGAGCAAGGTAGTGATATACTGGGAATTTAATTCTATGTTATTTTCATAGTTTGGATTGTAAATATTAGGATCCAGATTTGCTATTTGAATGTCTAAAATGTCTTAAATCTATTTCATGGCTATAAGAAGTACCCTACACACATGCGCATGCAGACATTCACAGGTTCAATTAATATCTCCATGATATTGCTGACAGAAGAGAATATTTATTCTCCTAGCATCTCAACAAAAACCATGCAACAAATATACTTCACCAAGACATGAAGAGAAATTAAATGAAACTAACATTAGTGATACATTACCATGTTTTATAAGCTTTATCCCAATGTCTATTTCCTCTATCAAAAGACTGTCAAGGGCATACCATTAATCAAAAAAGTAGCTTGGTTAGCAGTAAAGGAGAATGCACTTTTGGACTTGTGTTAAATGGTTTCAGACAGTATTCTGAAAACTGGGACTTGGCTCTGAATTAGATACTGTGAGAAGAGACCGTAATCCCACGTTTGTTTTGCTTCATAATTGTTATCAATAGAATGAGAGGAAGGAAGTAGAACTAAAGTTGTAATTGATAAAATTGCATTAGTTCCCAATATTACAAAAGGCAGGGGCAGAGGAGTATTTGCCTAATTTTGTAGTATGGAGAAATATTTGTTTTTGTCTGTGCTCAGACATGGTTACAGAAGTAGTTTCAATTTTTTTTTTTTAATGTTTTATTTATTTCTAGGAGAGAGAGAGAGAGAGCGTGAGCAGGGGAGGGTCAGAGAGAGAGGGAGTCACAGACTGAAACAGGCTCCAGGCTCTGAGCTGGCAGTCAGCACAGAGCCCGACGCGGGGCTCGAACCCACGAACCGCGAGATCATGACCTAAGCGAAAGTCAGACGCTTAACCGACTAAGCCACCCAGGCGCCCCATTAGTAGCTTCAATTTTTATCTTGCTCCATCATGGTCACAGAGTGACTTTGTCTGGTGGTGTTTCTGTGAAACAGCACAGCTTAGTTATGAGGACAGACCAACTCTTAGGAGCATGGAGGCATAAGCATTAGTGCCTAGCCATCTCTATGTCTTGGGGGCTGCTTTTCTCTTTGTGACATATTCTATCAATTGTTCATTACATCAACAAAGTGAGATAATGTTATTAGCTCCATTTTAGGATTAAGCAACCAAAAAACCTTAGAGAATACTTTGGCTAAAATGAACGTGGGACTTGAACCTTCCTTGACTCTCTGACTCAAAGCATATTCTCTTTCAACATCCCTCCACATTGGTCCATAGTAAATGCAATAACCATAAATATCTCTCAAAATGCATGTGAAATTCTTTATCTTTGTTCTCATGTTAGCCAGAGTAAAATGAGCACTGAACACAGGAGAATCTCTAAAATGACTGGAGATTAGGAATAAGAACCTAAAAAGAAGATTAAATGAATTACAATTGTAACCAAACTCACGTGAGTTTGCTCGTTGTTGAGTTATAGGTATGGACTACACCAAGTGCAGTCGTCACACAAAAGAAACGCGACTTGCAGCAAATAAGGAGATCATGGGAATGATTTCCAAGCCATGACTCCCTGAGTGGGGGTGAGTGGGTTCCTTTTATTTAGAGTTAGGATGAATATTTAAAGAGGAGTTTTGATGTCACTTGTAAAGGTGAACATAAGGTGGTAGGAGACATGTGGACTTAGTAAATGTGTCAAACATATATCCTATGTTATGCTGATGAAGCTTGCACTCTTCCCTGGGTGGAGATTTAAACATTATAGTGAAGCAGAAGTAATGGACAGACAAGCAGAAGGAGTTAAGGGCTTGCTTCCAGAGCCAGTATAAACTGGATGGGGTCTTGGGCTCCCTATCTCAAGTAAGGAGTGCAGGGTCTTGCTGACTTTTGAGACAGCCCTGCGAGTTTTGCTACTGATTTGTCTTTGATTTGGTTAGGCTGTTTCCAGGCCCGGTAGAGATAGTTAGCTTTTTCATTCCCTTTGTTCCCTTAGAATCCTTAACTACTGAGGTTTTTGCATTTCTTTGTAGTTCTGACACCTCCTAGGTAGTTCTGCAAGAAGTGTGCTTCAGCAGGTGGGGCATAGGTCACAGAAAATAGCTGGGAGCCTAAAATGACTTCTCTTGTGTCAAGAAGCTGTATCTCTTCTTTCTTTTTCTGAGGACCCCGAACTCTTTTCTCTTACAGAATCACTTATGCAGTAAAAGGAAGTAGTACTACAGTATATAATCTGTTTAACAAAAGATCT
Organism: Crocuta crocuta; assembly: GCF_008692635.1. Taxonomy (NCBI): domain Eukaryota; kingdom Metazoa; phylum Chordata; class Mammalia; order Carnivora; family Hyaenidae; genus Crocuta; species Crocuta crocuta. Next base: position 543,190 of record NW_027529172.1, on the reverse strand, counting down.
TCGTGTTTTCTGATCAGTTGTCCATAATGACATCTTATATTAGCTTGCCTAGCAGTAATGAAAGGATCAAAAGGAAAGAAAGAGGAAAGGGGTGGGGGGGAAGGTCAGGCAGGTGGGTGAGCAAAGAGTGGAACAAAGAAAAAGTACACATTTTTTCCCAGCCACAGTGGTCTGCTGTTCATCCATTTATCTTTCACAATTGAAGGTCATCATAAATGAGGGATGTGTAACAAAATTCCTTTATGAACTTTATTATACTTCATTTAAATGCATTTCAATTCTCATGTTTTCTTGTCGCTCTAGTTTTTTAAACTCATAAGCTGTATCAGAGCAAATTTATATCTATTTACTAACAACAGATATTTGTTAAAAAGGTCATTGAAATCAATAGTCTGTTGCACTGATTCTTATGTTAAAGTGAGAACAAAATGACTTTGTTCTATTTGAGAAGTAATGAGATTTTCATGTCACCAAACAGAAATACTCTTAGTCCCAGGGGAACCCATTTTGCCCCTGTCTGTACCTGAGGACTTTATAGACAGGCTCAGTTTGAAATGCTTGAACCAGTCCAGTCATTTTAAGGTAATATGATACATTGCCTTATCACTGAAAGTGTTGGAGAAATAAAAGTCAAAGAAGGCAGACACTAGAGTCGTGTTTTTTTAGCTAGCAGGGAGTGAGATGGTAGGTACCGAAATAAACTTGAGGTGAGTGTGATTTTTAGGAAGAGAGAGGGGCAGCTGAGAAACCTCACATGTATCAGCTCTTAAGTTGGCTTGCTCCCGCTAGGGGAATAAAAATACCATTACGGTTCCTCTTCTGAATTCCAAATACAGTGTGAGGCTCGGCTGAGTGGAATCTAGTATGGAAACATGCTGGTAGGGATTCTGGAAATGCAGTTCAAAGTCTGGCAACACTAGAAAAAATAGAAGAGGGAACTAGAAGGAGAAATGGTCCCGAGTTGCCAGCAGTTCCTATTCAAGACTAACATATAGGAGAACATTTTAAGAAAATTCTATCGACTTTCATGGAAAGAAAATTTTAGAACAGAGGAGATATTGTAAAACTCTCACGTTATCTGGGATCAAGAGTTAGAAAGTATATTCCTTCTGGGAAGGAATGCAGATAGCAAGACAGACTTTTTTTCTTCTTTGATGAATAAAGAAGTTGAAATAGATGATCATTAATTTTTAATATTTTTCATGTTATGTGTCCTACTCAACTGTTGTATTGGGAAAAGAAACTAACAGAAATGCAAGCTTAATCAAACTGTATTGTTAAGTAAAGTGTTCACTCTGCTGTGTAGCATCAGTAATCCTGAGTTCACAGTGATGTTCAAATTAATGAGACCGATAGGTTTCATTTATTGTATGTTTACTTTGCTTCAATAAAGGGCACAAAGTAGACAATACAACATGGATAGCAATGCATGATGGAGCTCTCATAACTCCAGACATGACTTCTGCTACAATCACTCTGTACCTGGAACATGCAAGAAACCCCAGTGATGAAGATGACAGAATGACCCATCTTACCTCAAGGATCCATCAGCCATGATTTCCTTTCAGTTTTTATGCATAATCAAAATCCTATGACTAGTTATGAAGCCCCTTGAGAGTTTTGTGACTTCCTTTCATTCTCCAAGGAACTGGTGTCCCCTCCTATAAGTTGTTTATTACCTAATCACTCAACAATGAAGTACAGATGCTTGGTCTGGGACATGGTCTTGGCTGGATTCTCATTCCTTTTAAAATCTGATATAGATTGGGGTGTCTGGGTGGCTCAGTTGGTTAAGCATCCAATTTCGGCTCAGGTCATGATCTTGCAGCTTCTGAGTTGGAACCCCGCATCGGACTTTGTGCTGACGGCTAGCTCTGAGCCTGAAGCCTGTATTCGGATTCTGTGTCTCCCTCTCTCTCTGTCCCTCCCCTGCTTGCAGTCTTTCTCTCTCTCTTAAAAATAAAAAATAAAAATAAATAAATAAATAAATAAATAAATAAATAAATTAGATATAGATATACTATTAGAATTTCCTTTACTTAATGTCACAAGTATTTGAAACTTAATCATAGTAAGGTATACTTAAGAGAAATAAATCATAATAAAAAATGCTGATAATCAAAATAATCATATATTTTTAAATTTTAATAAAAATTTCCATACCTGATGTATTCATATATTTGAGACAAATAGGATTAATGGTGTTTAAGGTTTTTAAAATAATATCTATTTTATACAAAATATTTTTATGAAAGTCATGCAAATAGCCTTTCAATTTCACCATTGTATAACTTAGCTAATTTGCATGCAAAATAGAAGCATTATACTCCATCTGATGGACACTCCTCTTAATTATAGGTATGGTGCCTAAGAAATAAACAATCTCCAAGGAGATGACCTTGTTAAAACAAAATTATTCACTTATGGCAAACTGCAAAAAAGAAGCTATAAAATGTGTAGAATTACACAGTACTGACAATCAAAAGATTTAAGGTATTTATTATTGAGGTCACCACAAAGGCTGGAGATTTACAAAGTACTTTAAGACACTAATATAAGGACATTTTCTAATTTGTGGATTGAAATTTAAATATAATATACATTTAACTGTTCCATATTGCTTACATATATAATATTTAAATAGAAGTAAAATAGTATTTAAGAAAAATATTCCTACATGTTAACACTATTTTAGAGTTTAACCATTTTTTATCAACATTATTTTTAAATAACACTACTTTTCTACAAGTCTCAATTACCTTTGAATCCAGGATAGGGGGTATAGATTTATTAATGTTTTATTGTACTTTCCTACACACAGCAATTATATCCTAATGCCATATTAGATTATATCTTTTACTATAGGTGAAAGAAAATTGGTTATACCATTTAAACAGTATTTAAGGTAGGGGATTTTCTGAAACATGTAGTGTTTTATAAGCTTAAAAATTCTTCCATTTGTTTCAGATTTATATATGTTGCTCTTGCTAAGCCAGTTAATTTTTATTATTTCAGATGATTGTTGAGTATACCAACATTTGTGGTCATGACTTCACTTTTACCCTACAGTAATTCTCTTAATGGCTACTAGAATTGATTGTAATAGCAGGCATGCCTTCTATTAATGTTATGCAAGAGTAAAAGCAGTTCTTGGCAGGTTCCTAAATGGAATTCATCTGTTTAAATATGCATTTTTTGATTACTGTCTAACCTTCTACAACCTTTAATGTCTGTCTGTCTTTGCCATTAAAGATTAATCCATTAGTCTATCAGATAAAATAATAATATGAATGGATCTGCATTACTTCACCTCATCTATCAAATCAGATAACACTATTGTTTTTACTATTTGTAGATATATATGTGACTATAAACTATCATCCATAGGAAAGACAATCTAGTATAATGTAATGTTATGTTTGCAAAATATATGGACTGTCAAAATTACTTTATGAATACTCAAAATTTTCCAACCCTACAAAATGAAACTCTCAAAGAAAATTAACAAAAATGGAATAACACTATAGTTTCCATTGATATACCCAATTATCCATCCATCTATCCAAAAAATAATTTTTGAAGTCTTATTTATTATGATATTTATTAGTTGTGCTTTGCAGAAGATTAGGCATTTGTGAAAAAGATAAGATAGATATAATTCTATTTACCTTTTGTTAAGTATCTAAATTTGTATCTATCTGGATATATGTCTTCATAGAACATTATCGCACAGGAGAAAATATGGCTCTGGTAAAATAAATAAGTAAGTAAATAAATAAATAAATGTTTGATAATGCAATGCATTTTATCACTCTTATAGATGCATACTGGTTGAGAGCATAATCAAAAAAATTTTTAATTATTTATTTTTGGGGAAAGTGCAAGTGGGGGAGGGGTAGAGAGAGAGGGGTAGAGGATCTGAAGCAGGCTCTGCGCTGACAGGCTGACAGCAGTGAACCTGATGTGGGTCTCAGACTCAGAAACTACACTAGCATGATGTGAGCCAAAGTCTGAGGCTCAACCGACCGAGCCACCCCGCTGCCCCAGAGAATAATCAAATTCTTGACAAATTTTGCAGAAAATAAATATGTTTAAAATTTTCAGCTCTGTGTTTGTTAAACTCTTTTCAATGTGGAATCCTTTTTCATGAAACAAAATGTAATGGACACTGATCTGTGAGGCATGGGGAAAGTGCTGTCATATGACAAACTGTTTAATTAGTGTATTTTTCTCACACTGGCAGTGATTAGAAATCAATTTGGAAACAAATGGGAAATATATTCTCTCTTTGTTTTAAATCACTTTCTTCAATATACAATTAGGAGTGATACTTGAGGATAGTTAATGTTTAAAATGGATAAATGTAGAGAGATTTTAAATATACTAGGAAACATATATTTGAGAAGACCTTTTTAACCTCCATCGTTGGAGTTTTCGGTATTTGATTTGTATTCAGTGGCACTTTGATCATGTGCCATCAGCTCGATGCAAGTCTACTGTTACGGTCTGAATTGTGTCCCTCAAAATTCATGAATGTAGAAGTTTTAATTCACAGTTCCTGAGAATAGGACTGTATTTGGAGATAGAGTCTTTAAAGAGACAATTCAGGCAACATGAAGTCATATTGGTAGGTCCTGATCCTATGTGACCAACATCCTTATAAGAAGAGAAGATGAGGACACAGTTCCCACAGACTGAGGGATAACCAGGTGAGGGCACAGTGAGAAGACAAAGAGACATGGCGTCCGTTAGAAGGAACCAAATCTGTCAACACCTTGATATGGATTCTATTATCCACAACTGTGAGAAAATAAATTTATATTGTTTAAGCCACCAAGACTATAATATTTGTGTTACAACAGCCCTGGAAAACCAATATACCTACTAAGCATTTTCTTTAGGTCATATAGACTGATGGGGTCCTAAATCCAAAGGAAGGTAGCAGCGGGGTGGTGTACTCACCCTTCACCAGTGAGAATAATCTTAACGCTCCCTCATCTCCCAGAGGCTGCTAGTGAAACCCATCTTCCCTTCAGTTTTACAGAATACTTCATGGCCTGTGGTTTCCAAATAAATATGGGATAGTTATCAAAATTAGTTAAGGATTTTTTTACTCTGATTAACTCTTCAGTTAATCTGTATTTAATAAAAGAATAGAAATAATCATTTATGTATTTAGATGAATTAGATAAATATCTCCTCGTTCCCTCCAGAAATATAAATTAATAACTCCAGGCATGGAGTAATAATAGCCTGTTGGTTATATTAGTATTAAATGTCAAAGAGAAGTTTAAGCATTTGTGTAATGTTCCATTAATAGAAACTATCAGCTAAAAAATAGAAAACATCAGCAGATATTTGAAGTCTCAAATACATTGGTTCAATGCTTAGTTTAAAAACCATTGACATAACTTGATATTTATTCCCCTCCTCGCCTAACAGAAATGAATTTATCTATGTTGTATAAGACGTTAAATATTCCAACAAAGTTTGTCATCTTTAAAACGCTTGCCTAGAATGCTACTGTGTCGCTTGATCCTGCCCCTTGTTGCTCCTGCTATTCAGAGAGCATTTTTTATAACCCTAAATGCCACTGACTGTCAGCAGGTAATGAATCATGTATTACTACTACCCAAATGCCTACTTGGAGACTCATCCATTCAATGTGTGCCCTCTAATGTCTGAACAGAATGCCTCTCAGAATAAAATACCTCAATCCTTAGTCTGCTTCTTAAACAGAAAATTATTTATGAATCAGAAAGTTTCAAATACACTTGTGAGCATCAGTATTCTTTAATGGCTATAGAAATTGTACCTCATGTTTTAATAAAACTGTGATTTATAACAATGCTGAAGACTCATGGTTTCACTTTTGTAATTTATCACTTACAAATTTTAGTACAGCTTTAACATACCACTCACACAGACTGAAATAACCCTTGGTAAGGAATTATTCTCTAAGATGTATACGGGCGAGTGCTTGTGTATGTGTTTGTATTTGTCAGAGAGGGTTTGGAAGGCAACTTACCTGATTTTTTAAAATTTTTTTCTAGCAGAAACATGAGTATTATATTATGAATATCTCCCCCAAATTCTTCAATCTCTCTGTGACTGTGCTTGGAGGAATTTTTAACTGAGCTTTTTAATAAAGGCATAATTTAAAACTGGGCCCTGCTCTGGAATATGACTTATCTGCATTCTATTCTATAATTAGGTATTTGTGTGTGTGTGTGTGTGTGTATGTATACATTTCTGTTTACATATATGTTCTTTGAAATTCAGTTCCTCTTTATTTAATGCAAAGCTTCCAGATTTTCTTTGATAAAGCACCCTTTTTTTGTTCTTCAAAAAGTCAGCGACATGCTGATCTTTTCTGAGTTCGTGCTCTTCTTGTCCTTTCTATCTTTCTCTAACATCTTCAGTCTCTCTGTTTTTGAATTTTCTCTTACAGTTTTGAAGTACTGATTCTTGAAGAAAACATTCTAAAACACCTGCAAGATGTCCAGCATCATTTACTTATTAGTCAGGACATGTTCTCTTTTTTCTAATTTATATTTTCTCTAATATAGGTGTTCTTTTAAAAAAAATATTGTTTATTGTTGAGAGAGAGAGAGAGCAAGAGCAGGGGAGGGGCAGAGAGAGAGAGAGAGAGACACAGAATCCAAAGCAGACTCCAGGCTCTGAGCCTTCAGCACAGAACCCCAAGTGAGGCTCGAACTCACTAACCATGAGATCATGACCTGAGGCAAAGTCAGATGCTTAACTGACTGAGCCACCCAGGTGCTCCTCAAATTTAGATGTTCTTTGTATTTCATGTCCTTTGAGGCAGTGATGCATATATTTTAACATTCTGCTTTGGGAATAACTTGGAAATAACCAGACTGCATGTTAAAAACATAATTCACAATTGAACAGAATGTAGAAATGCCATTTACTTTGAAGCTTAATAAACATATTACTGGAAGGTATTTAAGGATCTTCTACCTTTCTTTCACTAAGTTTTTCTATAGACTACACATGCTATATTCATTTGAGTTAGATTATACTAAATAACTATGTAACTTAAGCCATTTTTGTACTGGAGAACTTGTTCAACCTTCATTACATTTGTGCAAATCACTACTTATCTATACTACTTCGTTTCTCAAAATTTGAAATATAAATACCTAAATTAACACTAAAGCAGTGCACATTTTAAACATGTTTAACATGTTTTGTGAGGCTAAGTTTTTGTTTTACAGAAATAATGTTGTCATATGTACTAAGAGCTTTTAAGTATCCATATTCTATGACCCAGCAACTCCATTTCTAAGATTTTTAAAAGGAAATAAGAAAATATGGCAATAATTTGTTAAATAACAGTTTACCTTAGTTCTTATATGCACACAAATTGGAATATTGTATTATTTACATACAATATGTATTTGTGGGAATTTTAAACAAGTTATATATTCATATCATGGAATTTTTGCATCTACCATATATTTTGTTGTCAGATGTTTTAATAACATGACAAAACTATCATATTACAATGTGATACAAAGGAGTAAGCTTTAAAATTATTTTTTGACATGGTCCAAAATTTACATAGCAGATAAGCAAAGTAAATATTGCAACATTGACTACCTACTGGTGATGGTGCTAAATAATATGGCTTTATATTTATTCTTATTAATATATACTATAAAATGTATATATTTACAAAATTGGCATCTCTTACTTTGGTAATCAAAAAAATGGACTTTTCATGCTGCTGTAAAAAATAACTTTATAAAAAAAGTAAAAAATAAATGTTTTCGTCAGCATGTAATGTGAACTAGAGTTAAATTCTCTAACTACAAGCTAGTTCATAAATGGCTTTTCAAATATAGCATGAAACAGTCATTATAATGGGTGACTGGAGCTCAGAAAAAGATGATGGAGGTTCTGAAAAGGATATAAGCTATAAGTCATGTGCACATACAAAAGCTGAAAGACTTTTCAAAGTTATGCAATTTGATTTTATTTTCATATTTGAAGTCATCTTTGAATATGGATTGAAAAAAATATTAAGTAAAGCAAATATACAAAGTTTTGTGATAAAACCATTCAGAAATATAGAAATCTGTGCCATTTGTTCATCAAGTATTTATTAATTATGTCTTTATGTGCTGGCACAGCTAGACATAAAAAATAAGGATAATTCAAGGATAGGTTACCCATACTCAAATAATTGAAAATGGAGTTCAATCAGAAGTAAACTCTCCCTACTCCTCTTTAAGCATTTAGTTTTGATTATTCATTTTTCTTCATTTTGTATTTTAGGGATAATAAATATTTTCTCAAGTCTCAAACACTTTCATAGGCTTTAAGCATTATGCACTTTGGAGCCTCTTCTCTTACATAATCTCTTTCACATCTTCAGGACACCATGGCCTAAGGTGTGGAAGTACGGGAGTTGATGTTGAGAGACAAGTTGGTTGGACTTTTCTTTGTGGAAAAAGTCCTGGTCTTATAAGGAAATATTCACCTCAAGTCAAACTTAAACCTTTTTCCCTTTAGAATAGTTGTTTTCTGTGGGTTTTCATAGTACCACATTCTCACTGCAACCTGGTCTCAAGATGATCAGAATCACTATACTTTAAAATGTTTGGAAGGGGTGATGGCAAATCATTTTACTTACCAGCAGTGAGTGTATTGGTGTTTCATTTCTTCACTTCATTGAAATCAAAGACTTAGGAAAACCTCTTCTTAACCAAAAGCACATGGTGGAGAGGAGGGGGGAGATACCAAATATATTTGAGTCCATTTGTGATTATTTTTTTAACATTTAGCAAGACTGAATGATGATTGAGATTGTTTAAAACCTCATGAGTCAAACCTAATAGAGACAGACAGTAACCAGTTTGCTAAACCTACTATTGGAACAAAACTGATAACATTTCTCTTAAAGTGAAAACACAACTACAGTGTGGACTTCACTACCAATCTGAACCTTTCCAGAGCCTCCTCTGCCTGCAAGTTTGTATTTAGATCTGAGCTTCTTATTACATAACATTGTTTCAATGAACAACTCATCTTGACAGACACCAGTATTCTTTCTTTATAAATGATGATCTAATTACATAAGTATGTCACAGTGTAAGAATATCAAGAGCATTTTAGCTTTTTTTTTTTAAAGGCAGAGTGTGGTACCCATGAAACTGTANCTCTCTGACCCTCCCCTGCTCACGCTGTCTCTCTCTCTCTCTCTCTCCTAGAAATAAATAAAAATATTTAATAAAAAAAGAAAGAAAGAGTTTGAGACTTGAGAAAATATTTATAGTCCCTAAAATATAAAATGAAAAAAATGAATAATCCAAACTAAAATGNAGTTATAAAAATGTCAAATTCATTAATTTTAAATTTTTATATTTATAAAATATAATTAAATTTCAGGAAGTGTGTGGCTTTTGATTTGGCAAGAATTCTTGGTTTGCCCAATGCTTTCAGATAAATGATTGCCAATTTTAAATTTAATTAGTTATTTGTTGGCAAAAGAAAATTAACTTGCAAAATTATAAAAACATTTTCAAAGACTTCATAACTTAAAGATTATTTTTAATGTATACTGCTGGTTAGGGCCTCCAAATGTAAAATATCTTGGACTTTTGGAAGGCATGGAAATGTTCTGAATATCTTTCCAACACTACTCACTCTATGTGATTTTCTCTGGGTGATGTCAGAAACCTAGAGCATTAAATACACAGTAATCTTGTGTAGATCTTACTGATATCTTATATTGTTTATTGGCAGAGAAGAGATGCTAGCGGAACATAATAGAAATTGTTCTGGATTAGAAGTACCAGTTTTGCCACGAAATAACTATGAATTGTAATGCGGTAACATATTCTCTAAGCTAATGGGTGTAATAAAGGAAACTAATACCTCAAGGTGTGATTTAATAAGTATGATTGATAAATGTTAATTGTCTTCCCTCAGCTCTTATGCCAACAATGTGCATTTAGTATTGGCCATCAGTTTCCACGAAGAAGAGAGACAGTGCAGGGGGTGCAGAGGGAGAGTGAGGGACCCTCTCCTTCCTGGTTAAAAAGACAAAAGGTATGGAAGGGATTATAATGAAAATCAACATCAACCTCCTTCCCCACTTCTCATCCCCACCCCTGGGTCACAGAGCTAATCATTTCTAAGCCTTCTTGGTTTTCCCCATCTGGCAATTAGCTCACTTTGGAAATGGCTATTTATCAACTTCAAACATTACCTTTAGATTCTCTGCTTTGATAAATGAGAATATATTTCATTTCCCTCCCACTTTCCAAAATAATTACGTGGCTATTTCTAGTTTTCCACTGATTACAACTTAAGCGGCAAAAAATATTAGCAAGACAAAAACAAAAACATTTAGCCATCTGTTTCCAATTCCATAGGCATGTCTTGTCTCCTCATTTTGTAAAACCATGATGTTAGCAATGCTGCGTCTCCCTCTCTGCGTCTTCATTCCCACCTGTCATTGGGAATGGTTGCTATCATTGGAGTATTCATTGCAAAAGTTGATGAACACTTAAATTATATTCTCTAACTGTTGTTAAGTCTTCTGTAAATTCTTTAAAGGTGAGTCAATTTGCATATCAGCAATTTGTACTGTATCATGATGATGTAAATATTGTTCACTGCAAGTGACAATTTGTGGTAGAATATCTGTAAAAATGCACTCTCCCTCTTGTTGTCCATCGGCTTTGTTCCATCCTTAGATGAACTATACAAGTAGTTTCAGTAATGTGCATCTAAGTTTTTCTTGAGTGGAGTGCCTCTTTTGTGAATCTCAGGTGCTTTTCACAATGTCCTTTCATTCTGCTGCTGACCATTCTTATGGTAGCATGTGATGCAAAATTCTCTGAGTGCTTGCATATCTGAGATACCTTTATTATGTCACATTTTTTAACAATAATAGATATGAGAAACTACATTAAAATCCATTGTCCTTGGAATTTTGAAGGCTTGTTTATAATTCGTCTATAATCCATTATTGCTAATGATTTTTGGAATACTGATGCTTGGTCTTTGGTCATAACCTTTTTTTTTTTTTGCTCTTTTTTAATTACTTGCTTATTTTTGTTTTCTTCCTGAAAACTCTTGTAATCTTTTTATATTTCATACTCTAAATTTTAAAAGCTGTCTTGGTGTGTATATATGTGCATATTTAACTCATTCAGCTAAGAAAAGAGTTCAATGGTCCCCCTTTCTCTGAAAACTCTCTTCCTGTTATAGCAATTATTTTCTATATTTAAAAATTATTTTCTCAATTTCAAATTCTTGTTTCTCTTTAAATAACATCTGTAAGTCAAATAATGAACTAACCCTCCATGCCTCATATTCTTTCCTTCATGTTTCACCTCTTTAATCTCCCTCTATGGTTTTCATTTTACATTATAGGATTGTTTTTGGTTTTATCTCCACACATTCTATTAAATATTTTGTCTTGCCCAATACATGATTATGTGTGGTTAGAAAAATATAAAGACATGTATAATTTCCAAGACCTCTTTCCTTTTCACTTGTGTATTATTATACATGTAATACCATGCTCTAATTAATAATTTGACACAACTGAAGAACCTTACATTGAAACTTAGCTTTTTCTTTATTGAAATTAATTTAGGGGTGCCTAGGTGGCTCATTTGGTTAAGCATATGACTCTTGGTTTCAGCTCAGGTCATGATTTCATGGTTCGTGGGATTGAGCTCCATGTTGGGCTCTGCACTGACAATGTGGAGCCTACTTGGGATTCTCTCTCTCCCACTCTGCCCCTCAATCCCTCCCCTCAAATTAAATAAACTTAAAAATTTTAGTTTAAAGCTATATTTATTATGATTTCTTATTCTGTTACTTATTCCTGACTAGAGATACCATTAGATCAGTGAGTTCCAATACTCTTTTAGTTCACTATTGGGCATAAAATTGAGAGCAGTCATTTCACTTCTGTGTCATAGTTTCCATAGCTATAAAAAACCATCATAATCTTTTACCTAATCATCCAGGCTTGATACTAAAATCAAATGTAAAACCTCATTAAAGGCATTTCATGCTGTATAAATGCAAGATATTATCTCTAGATAAGGAATCCATGTAGTAGAACTGTTGGAGAATATAAAGATAAGACATTAACTCACTCCTTCTGGGAAACATCAGTAGTGAATCACTGACAACTTTTAGACACTTCAGCAGTGAGACCTGACTGGTCATGCTCCAGCTGGACCATGTCTGCAACAAAAATTTGGTAGCCAGTAAAGTAGAAATGTCATTCTATAAATAAAGCTGTTTTTCTATATTTTTTAAACTAGGCATTTCCTTTTTCTGTGTGGTACAAGGACAGTTTGATTCATGGCTTATTAAAAAATAATGGCACTATTAGCCTCTCTAAAAGCTATGAAGAAGAAGAAGAAGAAGAAAAGAGAAGTTTTACTGAGTAACCTCCATTTGGGGCTCTTATTAACTACTGCAGAATGTGTAGTAGCATAAGCTATAGCTTATCATTCAATTAGATCTCTGATTTTTTTCAGCACTAAAAATTGAACTTGAAGTCACGTGATTTCTTTAAAGTCAAGAAGACATTTTTATATAGGTTTTGTGTTACTGTCTTCTAAAAATAAGTTTTGCTAACATCATATATATTATATGATGTCTCTGCAATGATAGTCATCTCACATGACTACAATTGTAACTTTCCGAAATGGAAATGTGTAAGATTTGAGTGAAGCAATGCCTGACTTGTTTTTCTAAGTCGGAGTGTACTACTTTCTTATTCTTGCTGTTAGTATTATTGGTTTGCTATAAGAATTAAAACCTTGGATTCTGAATTCCGTATTTTTGAATTCATACCTTGGCTCTGCCACTTACCAGTCTGACCTCAGAGAAGTTAGTTCTACGGCTCTCAATGTCTCAATTTCCTAACACTTAAATGGACACAAAATTAGTATTGTGAAAATCTTCTATAGAAAATCTTCATAGAATTTCTATAAGGATTAAACATGTTAACATATATAATTATAGCAGTAAGTATCGAGTGCTAGATGCTAATATCAGTATATTTTCATAATAATTTTATATTATATTATATTATATTTATTATTATAATTATGACTACAGAATTCTTAATTCCTAAAATATTTCATTACCATACATGCATAACCTTATATTGAAACTTAAACTAAGGGACATCTGGGTGGGCTCAGTTGGTTAAGCATCTTACTCCTGATTTTGGCTCAGGTCATGATCTCACGGTTTATGAGTTCTACCCTGTGCTGGACTCTGCATTGATAGTGTGGATTGTCAGTGTGGAGCCTGCTTGGGATTCTCTCTCTCCCCTCTCTCTCTGCCTCTACCTTGCTCACTCTCTCTCTCACTCTCTCAAAATAAATAGATAAGTGACTTAAAAATTAAAAAAAAAAACAAAGAAACAAGCTAAGTTGTCTGTGACACACAATAAATATATATGATGTTTCATATTTGGATAAAATGTTAAATTGCTATACCAATAATATATTAATGCTTAATAAGTGTTATATTTACTAACAAAGAAAAGAAAATATATACCAATCTGTTCAAATTTAACCATTCTTTAGCAGATATTTTATTGGATAAAACTCTGTTCTTTGCTGGGTCCGGTATGGGGGAAAAATACATAAGGCAGACAAAGGAAATGAACTAAATTTCATCTTGAAATCTTCATTTGCTTAAAGTAGGTAGTGAATTAACATGCTATACCTCTTAAAAGTATAAATGTACATATATTGTTGTCTCCCAGCAATGCATATCCCCACCATCCAATTCCCATTGCAGAGGTGACAACGTTTCAATCTCTTTTCTGTATTTCCAAAGATAGTTTTTAAATTTTTAGGTAATGTTTGTTTATTTTTGAGAGAGGAAGAAAGACAAAGCACGAATGGGGAAGGGGTAGAGAGAGAGGGAGGCACAGAATTCCAAGCAGGCTCCAAGCTCTGAGCTGATAGCAGAGAGCCCAAAGCAGGGCTTGAAATCACCAACTATGAGATCATTACCCGAGCCAAAGTCAGACACTTAACCAACTGAGCCACTCAGGTGACCCTATTTTCAGAGATATTTTAAGCATATATCAACAAATGCATTTCCCCACCTTTGTATACCAATGGAAGCATATTAAATACACTTTTTCCTCTTTATTGTTCATTCGTTTTGTTTGGTTTGGTTTTTTACCAAAAAAAAAGCTATATAGTGTGTTGAGGTATATATCAGTACAAATGACCTTCTAAACATTATTAATGACTTAGAGAGCTTCACTGGATGGATGTACCTGAATAATCTCACCATGCCCCTGCTGATCAACAGTTTTGTTAACAAACTTGCTGTTATAAGAGTGCTGAAAAAATAATATTGTACAATTTGAATTAGTTGGTGTATATGTAGTATATTGTATAGCTTTTAAAAAAAGGAATTGCTGGATAAAGGGTTAACTCAAGGTCATTAATTTTTAAAGAAATTTTAATTTTAAATTTATTTTGAATATTAATAGAGCTATATAACATACAAATCAAAAAGAAAAAAATGAATGATAAAAATAAGACTCTCACACCAGTTTCCTATATTCATCCTGTTCCTCTAACTGGAGATAATTAGTCTTGTTCACTTTCTATATAGCCTTCCAGAGAGATATGTGATGCATATATGTATATGAAGAAGAATTCTTCTTTTACAGGTGGGCTTTTTTTTCTTTAGCATAAAAGATTATAGCAGGAGACTGTTGCCTGGATGTTTAATTAAACAGAGATACCAGGCTAGAATGTAAATAATCATATTAGGAGTGTACTATATACTGCCTTATCACTGAGACTCAGCCATTGTAGATCTTATCTGTACAGTGATGTCTTCTGGGACTTTTTCTATAATTCATTGTTTTCCCAATGAAAGGAGAGTGGTGATGTCTATACATTGCTCTGTCCTTGACCAAGGATTTTCAAACTTACTACCATCTGCCTCTACACTTAGCACAACAGATTCATTCTGGGACTCCTCTATACCATCACCCTAAAAATTCCTTTTCCTTCTCTCTTACATCTTTGATTTTCTGTGTCTCAGCCATCCTCTTTCTTGGTTCTCTGTCTGGTATATCACATCCTCCAGTAGCTTCCTAAAGAAAGATTTTTGTTTTTTAATCTTGTGTATTAGAAGATCTCTCTAGCTTATTCTCTCCCCTGATTTTCCTGGATATGAGATTCTCAGTTTAAAACACAAAGCAATTTTTCAATTGTTTTTCTGACTATCAATGTTGTGGATGGAAAATGAAGACATCCTGATTCTTTATTTCCAGTTTATGACAATGTTTGTTACTCTTCCCCTTGGCAGTGGCAGCTTGTGGGGGTCTCTTTTTTGCTTTCATTGTTCTAAAATATCACAAGGCTTTGCTGGTATGAATCAGCCACCCTACTAGCTACTTGGAAGATCCTATTAATCTGGAATTCTATTCCCTTTAATACTAAGAAGTGGTCTTAAATTATATTGCATTACATTATACTATATTTTATATTACAAATGTTACATTATATATAATACACAGGGTAATATAATATATAGTTTATATTAAACGTAATGTAACATTTATAAATCAGTATGTAAATTATTTTTTTAACAAAATGAACAAGATTCCTATTAAAGAGTGCTTGTCAGTTCAGGAAATTACAGAGGAATTAGATCCACATTAACAATGTGCCCTCTAAACAATGTAAATAACTATTGTATATATTTTCAAAATATTTTGGCAACAAATGACTAGATTTGACATACCATATTTTACCATTAATCTCTCACATACATAAACACACACATATACATAGATGCACACATAAATACATATATAACATATTCTACTATCTTTATTATAGAGACTATTCTGAAGAATATAATTACTGGTAGATAACAGTATTTTTAGAAAAAGGAATTAAGTTAAGCTCCAAATGTCAAAGTTTGCTGACACCTTATTCTTAAAACAGAAATTTATATGATTTTCTTAAATATTTTACAATCTTTCCTAATGTCAAATAAGATAGCTTTTCCTTTTCTATGCATAAAAATACATATAGGATTAACTGAATAAAGACAGTATATATTTGTAATTGATAATTCCTACACATATTTAATATGCCAACGCATATTTATAAATCATAACATATTATAATAGCTATGGCCAATAATAAATGTGTAAGTATTCATTTTGAATTTTCAGCCTTTTATTTCCCCAGATCATCTACCATGTTACCATGACAAGTGTTTGGCACAGAAATACTATGACTGAATTTATGTGATATTGATAATAACATTCAATCAGGTGCTATATGCCACTAAGGAGTGGAAGTAGAATTCCACAGATAGTTTTCCTTTATTGAATAAAATGTTATCATCATATTACATCTTGATGTTGGAAACACATATTTTTCATTTTTAAAAAGCTGAACATACCTAAAAATTGTATCATATTTCTTTCTCATATTCACTGTTACTTTTCAGTTATCGGGATACTTTGAGAACTAGCATTGGCATTATACTAAGTTATTATTCAAGATTTGTGTTGTTTCTCTCTGTTTTCAGCGTGCAGTGACCTGGAGTTCAGGGAAGTGGCAAACAGATTGAGAGACTGGTTCAAGGCCCTTCATGAAAGTGGAAGTCAAAACAAGAAGACAAAAGCATTACTGAGGCCTGAGAGAAGCAGTAAGATTTTTAAATTTGATATGTGCCATTGTCTTTGATATGGGATTTTATTTCCAATGAATCACCTAGAACAAAACACATATTTCAAAATGTATTCTTTGCTTAGGTGCCGAACAAATAACAGAACACTGTTATTACTTCCAAGCACACTCATAGTATTTTGCAAGGAAATAAAACATTTGTGACAACTCTTATTGGTAAAAAAATATATATCCCCACAGAGACAACATTAAGTTCCAGCTGAAGTGAAAGAGTAGGAATATTTTTCAGCGTTTTGATAGGAGTAGTAAAGAATGAAACAACACAGGAAATGAAGGTAAGCATGTTAGAGTACTTAGATTATTACACACACAATTAGCCCCCCATGCTTCCCACAGGTTGCCCTTTACATGATGGCTTTGGAAACATTTCTACTTTGACCCGACAAAGTCAGTAGACAAAAAGGACACTTTCCATTACACACTGCAAATCAAATTCATAAAAAAGAAGAAAGCAAGAGCCATATAAATATTATATGATTTTTTTATAATCTGTATAATTTCCTGAGTGTTTTCTAATTCCCTAGCAATGAGACATAGAAATTGAAATAAAGTGCTTGCTGTGAATAACTTAATGAACTTTTCATTTTATAGTTTCTGTCTTATAAAAACAATATTTATTACACATTTAATACATATAAAAGAAAGATACTGAAGTATGACCTTAATGGGGGGAGCTTTTAAAGACTGAAATATTTCCTCTAAAATACAAGACGTGATAGGACAGTAATCAGAAGCAGCATCTCATGGTTGACAAAGTCCCAAGTGCACGCCCTTCTTTGCTCATTGTGACATGACCCATTCGCTCTCCCTTGCAGTCCTCAAATACAGGTTTCTAGCAAAATAACATCATAGGTGGCCTGATTATCCATAAACTTTATTTCCTAAAATGTCTTATTTTTTTTTCTTTATATCAAGGAATTTTTCTACAGTCCCAACCTTTTCTATTTATGAATCTTATATATGTTCTTAAATACTTCAATAATTCTTTTTTGATTAAACTAATGATTAAACTAATGAAGCTACTAATTTTTTGATTAAACTAATGGAACTGGTTGGCATGCAGGAGAAGTGGAGATGGGATGTTAGTCTATGTCTTCCATGCTAGTACTTGCTGTCCTTAAGTAATCTGAAAAATTCAACATTCCGCTCACTTCATACAAAGCCGTAGACATGTGCTACTTTCAACCAAGCATAGACAACAATTAAGGCTCATAGGAACAATATAGAAAAATCTGGCTCCAGATATGGTCTAAAAGAAGAGACAGTGCTTTGTCAAACATTGTTGACCGTGAATTCATATGTTAGTTTCAACCCAATGAAATTACCAACTTTGGAATCACAAAACAATAGTTTTCAAAGGGTCCATGGGAGAAAAAGTATCTGAAAATTCACTACTTAACCCTATTTTTACTCATATTTACACATCTCTTTTTATATGTAGATTAATCTAAATCAGTCTAAATTATTTTCTTTTCCAGATAATACAAAACTTTTAACTATTTAATTTTTGCTGCAGTGTTATAATGAGTAAATATACAAATTAAGACACAACATCTTGTGTTTTCCCTTATCATACTCTCAAAACCTGGCCTCATTATATATGAACTACATAGCTGCTAATGATCCTGAAACCGAATGCAGAATGTGTAATATATTCTCTAGCTTCATTTTGTTTTCCTATTCAGAAGCCAGATTGCTAAAAACAATTAGTACAAATTGCTCTTGTGGCCTAACCATTGCTTGCTGACTTCTCTTGGGGGTTTTAGGAGGTGTTACAGGATTTTCATTAATGCAGTTCCCCATAGGAGAGAAATTGCTTCCTATTTGCTGTTTTGGGGGTGTCTCAGAACACTTTTCACCCAGGTATCTGTACTCTCTCACTTTATTCAGCTTGTTGCTTAAATATCTGGCAAAAGATGCCCTCCCTTCTACCTCATATGAAATTTCAACACCAGCACAGAGCATTTGCCCAAGCATTATGCTGCTTTGCTTTGCTTTATATCATGTGTCACCACCTGATTGAAGAATGTTTACTAGTTTATTTTCTCACTCTTCCAAATAAAATGTAAGTTCTATTAGGCCAGGAATTTTCTGCTGTGGAATCTCCAGCTACTAGAAACAGCTCTGGCACATAATAAGGACTCAGTGATGACAAGTAATAAAGTGAAGTGTAGCTGGTTCCTTATTGTTGAATGACACCCAGGTTCCAGGGGGACAAGTCTCAAATAGTGGGAGGATTTAAATAAGAGTCAAGGCCTGGGGTACCTGGGTGGCTGCATTGGTTAAGCACTGGGCTCTTGATCTCTGCTCAGGTCATGCTCTCACAATTGGTGAGATGGAGCCCCACATGGGCTCTGCACTGACAGTGCGGAGCCTGCTTGGAATTCTGTCTCTCCTCTTTCTCTGCCTAGCCCACACTGTCTCTTTCTCTTTCTCAAAATAAATAAATGAACTTTTTAAAAATCATAAAAAAGAGTCAAGGCTTGATGAAACTTAAATGGGAAAATATTCTACTTCTTTTTATAAGGCAATGGATCTTGAATGTGGACTATGGCTTCATAAAAAACAGGAAAACTTGCTAGCCTCACACTGGCTATCACATTAATAGTGTCATATATTTTATGTTAGTTAAACATCTTGTTACACCTTACAGAAGTGTAAAATACAGAAGTATTTTAAGGTATGGTGGAAAATGGTAAGGTTTTTTCTTAGTGGATATTTTAGTAGCTACTCTTAATTCTCTAACACAATAGGATACTAACCTGAGTTTTTAACTGACCAAATTTTATCACAACCATTACATAAAGCATAGTGTTGCCATTGGCTAAGAAAAATTCATTGTTGATCTGAATATTGGATAGTGTAAATATTTCATAATGAAATGTTTTCAGCTAACAAAGGAGATCAATAATGTTACAGTGTTTTTTAAAGAAATTAAGCAAGTTGGTAAAGATTGCCATTATTTTTTAAGCAACCTACATGCACATTATATAAAAACTCAGGTTTCTTTGATTTTTGTTTGAATATATTTTAGAGCTATCACTGACCAATGATTAACTAAAGAAAAGCAACTAAAATGATACAGTTTTAAATGCATTTTTGATAAGAAGGTGAAGGAAATCAAGCTATTTAGCCACTGATTCTGTTATCTCTGTTTGAGGCTTTTTTCAGGAAGTATATGTTGTACATAATGTAATCTGTATACTGGATATATGGGGTTTTTTATTATTATTTAAATCTACAAAAAATTAAGAACAGAAATACTATGCACATTTTTTTGCTTTTGTTTATGTTTTAATGGTTCAGTTGAGTGGAGGTGGGGGAGGGGTATCCTTTGTTGAAACAGATACTGTATTAATTTTATTTTTGTTGATTTGGAAAGCGTCAGGACATCAAAATCATATGTAAAATCCTCAGATTAACAGTCTAACTCAGATTAAAATAATGTCTCATTTTTGCTTTCCTAGATACCAAATGCTCTCCTCAGTCAGAGAAAATTATACAATTACTTAAAGCCCCAGGGTAAATGAATACATTTTAATTTATTATCAAGACATTGTTCACTTTATGTCATGCTGCCTTCACATTGAGAGGAAGATTGAATTTGGAATCAGATGACTTAAAACAGTGCCCTATTTTAATGCAAGTAGGAGCTTTTTAGGTATAGCTGGGAAGTTTATCTTTTGAAAACAAAGATTTGTAAAGTTGGTAGATAAATGTTCTTTTCTTATTTCAAGTAATAAAATGAAAGATCCAGATCATTGCTTATTTTGTTTGTTCTCATTATTGAGACATCTGGCATTTTCTTCTTTTATTTGGTAGGCAATAACTCTATCATAAAATTTAATTGTGCACTTTAGCATTATAAGGATATTATCTTAATATTTAGATACTGTAATTTGATAGAAATTTATTTCATATTTAGCAAAATTAATGTAATTCTACACAAATTAAAACTATAACTATAAGCTAAAGATGCTAAATGAATAATGTCTTATAATAAAATTGTTTTGTCACAATCATTGTCTCCTGGAAATTTTTCCAGTTGGTTTGGTTAGGCACCAAACTTTTGGTGAGCCTTTAGTCTTTAGGAACTATACTGTTAGCTTTGTCAATTTTGGAATCATTAACAAGTGGTTGCTTCTCACAGAGTGAGTGAAATATTGTCAATTTTATCACATTTAGTTTACCCCATTTCAAAATATAATCACATCAGATGTTCAGAGCATATTTAACTGGTAGTTTAACTATTAGGAGCTAGTAAAAAAATGAAATGACACCTTCTTCCCAAAAAGATTCTAACAAAGAGATCTAAAAAAGTCTATGCAGAAAAATAAATAAAATATAACATTAATACAGTATTTCGTATATAGTCAGTCATTTATAACATGGGCATTATTTCTATTGAATTTATTGCAATGCCAGTTGAGGAACACACAAAAACCTGGAATGTGTGTATAATAGGTGTCTTAAAAGCATCAGGTAGTGATAGCTAAAACACAGGGGGAAATGTATAAATAAGAAGGAAAGAAAATTGCTCAAAAGTATAACTATCTGGGGTTATTTAACGCAGAAACAAATGGTTCTATACACCACAGCAGTCCTTGGACCATATGCTAGCCAATAAAAAAGCAATTAATTTTATAATGATTCCTTTGAGACATTGAGTGTTTAATTATTTTAACATATCATGGATATGAAGGAAAATATATATATAACATTGTATTTTTCTATTTCTTTAAATGTTTACACTATATAATTTAATTACACATGTAACACATAACTTTTTTTTAAATGACATGTGAAGATATATGAAGAAAGTTAATATCCTTTAACCAAACCAATCCATTCCTCCCATCATGAGATAAAAAATTATTAGGAGTTAGATAGATAGATAGATAGATAGATATAGATATACATATGTATATATATACATGTATATAATCACATACAATTCTACTTTACTCTCATACGACTTACATATTCACATCAGCTTTTTTGATATGTGAGATCATACTATATGCAGCATGTGACAGCATCATTACTATGCATTACTAACCTTTTAACTGTTTATTGTATTGCAAATATTCTCTTACTACATATTCTCTATATTGATTTTAGAGTTCTTAGATTGTGTTCATGAAGAACATACTTTCATAAAACATTTCCCTGGATATTCTTCTTTTTTTTAATTTTTTAAAATGTTTTATTTATTGCTGAGAGAGAGATAGCACGAGCAGGGGAGGGTCAGAGAGAGAGGGAGATACAGAATCTGAAGCAGGCTCCAGGCTCCAAGCTAGCTGTCAACACAGAACCCTATGCGGGGCTCAAACCCACGAACTGTGAGATCATGACCCGAGCCGAAGTCAGACGCTTAACTGACTGAGCCACCCAGATGCCCCTTCCCTGGGTATTCTTCTAATGTATAGATTTTTGCATGTTAATTTTTGAGTCATCCAAAATTCATTGGTGTGAGATAGGATTCTGGCAATAGTTCATGTTTCTTCACTGAATTAAAGCAACATCTTTGCAATTATTTAACCCATGTTTATGTCTGTCTTTTCTGTTTAAGTTCTCTATATATTTTTGTTCTTGCTGTTATTCATTTCTATTATAATTTTGTTATGTTTTGACATACTTTGTGTGATTTCAGGTCTTTCAAATTTGTTATGATCTGTTTTATGGCCCAGAATATGTTTCATATGCACATGAAAGGAACTGGTATTCTGCTATTAATTGTTGCAGTGTTTTATCAATATAAATTACTCCAAGTTGTTGATAATGTTGTTCAGATTTTCTAATACCTTGAATGTTTTTCTGTCTACCTGTTCTACTGATTATTTACAGAGTAGTGTTGAGGTCTCCAGATAAAATTGGGAATTTGTCTATTACTCCAGTCGGTTCTATTATTTTTTTCTCATGCACTTTAAACCTTCAGTTTAGATACAGATATATTCAGGGTTGTTATGTCTCCTTATTGAAATATTCATCATTATGTAACATATCTTTTTATTGTGGTAACATTCCTTATTCTGAATCCTAATATATTATTAGCATTGTCAATCTGGCTTTTTCTTTTCCCATTAATGTTTGCCTGGTATACTTTCCCAGCCTTTTAATTTCAAACTTCTATGACATGTTATTTAGTTTCCTTGAAAACAATATATAATTAGAGTCTTAGTTGGTTTTTGTTGTGTGTGTGTGACTATTAATACATTTTTTGTATTTTAATTGATATGCTTAGGGTATTTACATTTAAATATAATCATTGATTTGGTTTCATTATAATATACTTTCTTGCTAGTTTTCTATCTTTTCCATCTCTTCTTGGCCCAGTGTTTCTTCTTATGATGCTTTATTTCAGAATAAGTAAGCATTTTTATTATTTCATTTTATTTCTACTCTTGGTTTATTATTTTTATCTCCTTTTGAAAGTTTTTTTAATGTTTACACTAGGATTTACAAGATACAAATTTAATTTGTCACAGTCTACTTTTAAATAATATCTGCCATATTATATATATATTAGAAGAACTTATAATTCTCAATTTATCCCATCTTTTATGCTATTTTAACATATGTTTTGCCTTAATATATGCTTCAAACACACATTGCTAATAACTTTAGATTAGACATTCAATGATTTTTTAATTGAGGTATAAATAACATCATATTGTTTCAAGTGTAGAACATATTGATTCAACAATATTTTACATTATATTGTCAATCTCACATGATTAGTGCATCCCCACCTGTCACTGTAAAATATTATATTAATATTATTGACTATATTTCCTATGCTGTATTTAACCATCTCAGTGACTTATTTATTTATAACTGGAATTTGCACCTCTTAATCCCCTTTATCTACTTCACCAGCCTGCCCACCCACCTCCCCTCTGACAGCCACCACTTCCTTCTCTGTATGTAAGAGTCTGTGTTTTATAAGAGTCTGTATTTTCTCTGGGTAAAGAACTTTTGGTCTAGAGCTCTATTTTTCATTCAGCACGTCACAGATGTCTTTCAATCATATTCTGGCTTACATGGTTTCAGCTTAGAAGTCTGCTATCAATCTCTTTTCTTTGTCCCTCTATAGAAAAATGCATTTGCCTCTAGATGCTTTAAAGATTTTTCTCCTTATTAATTGGTTTTGAGCAGTTTGACTCTGATGTGGATTGGTTTTGTCCCTCTCTTTATTTGCTTTACCTTTTTGGAGTCCTTAAAGACAAGGATCTCTGTGATTTAATGTATTTCATTAATTTTGGAAAAGTCTCCATTAAGTCTTGAAATATTTCTTCTACCCTGTTTTCTCTCCCTTCTTCTAACAATTTGAATTACTTTTCTTTGGACTGTTTAACAATGATATGCAGCTCTTGTATGTTCTGTTTTTCTTGTCCCCATCCTCTTCCTTTGTTTTCTCCCTTTTCTTTTTTTTTAAATGTTTACTTGTTTTTGAGAGAGAGGGTGCATGCACGTGTGCTTACACAGTGGGGGCGGGGCAGAGAAAGAGGGAGATGGAGGATCCAAAGTGGGCTTTGTGCTGACAGCAGTGAGCTGGATGTGGGGCTGAACTCACAAACTATGAGATCATGACCTGAGCTATAGATGGATGCTCCCCCTTCTTACCCCACCTCCCCATATTTCTGGCTTGTCTGTTTCTTATAGTTTCCACCTACAGTTCCAATGCAAACTTTGCTTTTATACTTTAGCCTTTCACTTTTTAGTCCTATTAATTTCAAATTATTTCTCTGTGAGTTGCTACATCTGTCATATCTGATTTTGATTCTATTGAATGATTTGTCTCTTGGCAATGCCATTTTTTTTCCTAAATCTTTTTCCTTCTGCATTTGTGGGTCTCTATTTCTTTGCTCAAAAATGGACATATTATATAGGATGGTAGAGACTGAGATAAATAGTATCAATGCCTACACAAGGTGCTTTTTTTTTTTTTTTAACTTGGCCTTTAGTAACATGATTGAGTCAATCTAGTCACATACTGAACTAGGTTTTGGTTGTTTTGGTCTATTATTGTTACCCTCAAGGCATCTCAGACTTCAGCTGCCTGTTTTGGCCTTGTGCTTCTGGTGAGGCTGATTTGCCATCTTCTTTTTCTCCACTTGTTTGTTTATGTTTTTCTTTGCAACAGAGTCTAAAAGAGGGTTCTTCACCACAATATCACTCCTCCACTATTGGTAGACGGTTGATACTGCTTATTTAACACTTAGTAACCAGATAGCAGGAGCATTCCTTTGTATTCTTGTTAAGCAATAGTCTTAGGCAGGTGTTATTCACCTATATACCGGGATTTCAGAGAATCTTCTGAGATCTTCTCCCTTTTTTAGGGCAGGGGTTCCCTGATGATCTATACTCAGGACATTGTCCTGCCTGTTACTCAGAGAGAGCTGGTGTGTTTTTTGTTTATTTTCTTTGCCAATCTTCTGGGTGCAACGTAACATCTTGTCCCTAGTAACGTAAAGCTTTGTTCCATAAGGGATATAGGAAAATAGGATTCAGGTGGGCACTCACACCTTTCTCACAGCAGCTTCTGTTTCTTGGGTGGCTTTATTAGCTCTCTCATCCTACCCTAAATCTTCCTTAAAAGTCCTGGCTGATTTTTGGTTTGTTTGTTTTTGTTTTTTTTAATAAAATCTGTCAATGGTTGTGAATTCCTCTGCCTTTTGTGGCTTCTAGGGGTTGCTTCATGCCATGCTAACCTATACACAGCCCTCAGCAATCCTTTGAAGATTTTAGCTGATTTCTCCGGGTTAGCTTATATAGTGTTCCATGGCTGTCTCAGGTGATCTGTGGTCACAGGCCATCTCTTTTTGGAGGTAGACGCCTGTGTTTTAGGCCATGGGTTATTGCATCGTCCAGGGACACAGAGTTCCTCATGGGTTCCAAATAATTGTGGTTTTGTAAATTATTCATATTTTCCATATTGTTAGGGTGAGAGTAGCACGCTTTCAATTATAGAATTTCTGATCAGATGCCAGGGTGTAATTGAATCGTTGTTTAATTGTGATATGTCATTTTCTTCTTCCTGATTTCAAGTTGGGAGTTAATCTTTAGGTCTTAAGAGTTTGACCAGAAATGTCCCTTTTTGGTGTGTTTATTTTGCTTGAGGACCATTGTAATCTTTTAATCTGTAAATTTAGACATTTAAGCAAAATTTCTTCCAATATCTTCTCAAATTATTTTTTGCACCATAATCTTTCTCTTCTCCTCTGGGGCTTCAATTACATGTGCTGTACCTCATGTATTATCCAGCAGTTTCCTTAGGCACTTTTCATTTCTTTCCTTGCTTTTCCTCACATTAGATCGTTGCAACTGATCTTTATTCAAGTTTCTTTTTTTTCTCCGTGAACTCAATTCTGCTGTTGAATTCATCTGGTGATTATTTTTTTATGTTTTATACGTTGCTTCATTATTTTCTTTCTGAATTTCCATTTTGTTCTTTCTTATAGTTTCTATTTCTCTACTAATAGTTCCTGTCATTGTAATAAGAAGCATTCTGTTCATTAAAGACACCTATTTTAGTTACTTTAGAATCCTGTCCGCTAATTCCAACAACCTTATCCTATATCAGATTCATTCCCAGTTGATTGTCTTTTCTTTTAAGAACATTTCCTTTTTCCCAGGTGCTTCAGACATCTCATAATTCTGGATGTTGTTCCAGATGCCACGTATACTAAATTGTGGATGCTTTGTTATTTTAGTCCAGTGAGTGTTTTTTTATTTTAGCAGATGATTAATTTTGCTGTACTCAAAAAATGAGAACTGTATTTCTTGAAATCCAGCTCTGATCTCAATTCAGATGTGTAGCCTCTAGTGTAGGTGATTAGAATCTACAGTGCATGTGTGTGATTGATGGCTCATCAGAATCTAGGGCAGATAATATCTGGCTCTCTGGTTCTTTTCCAGCCTGGATAGTCTGTTTTGATTTTCAGTGGTTGTGCACAATTTTCTAATTTTCTAGGCTGGAATGTCTGTATTTTTTCCACCAGTGCCCCTTCCATCTTCTCCCATGTCAACTTTGTTAGCTCCCAGGTTGAAAAACAGCAAAAATTGAGAATTCACTCCATATAACTTCCCTTTACAAAATGTAGGCTATCCACCAAAATCTGCCAGCTTCTTAATCGGTCTTCAATTCCTTCCTGGGTTTTTTAATTATGTGAAGAGTTTAATGATTTATGAATAAGAATATCAGTCCAGTAAATGTTACTCAGTCATTACTAGAAACAGAATCTAAAATAACTATTTAAATGACAAGTTGGAGAGAAGATTTTTGTCTTATTTGTCTTTGGATCTAGAAGACCTAGGAGCATAGCATGTATTGAAGCCAGTATGGAGTAAAATGCTATTTTACTTCTCAGTACCTACACCTGTGTGATCCCACTCCTTTCCCAAATCTGTCTTTTAATTAAGTTGTTTATTTTTGGTGCTATACTCTTTAAATTTTTGAACCTTCAAGAGTGAGCACAGTCCTTCAGTCACTTTGAATATGTTTTGAAATGTACATTTCCTGAGATGTCTATTTTCATTTGAATGGTTTTTCATGGTTTTATGCTAATCTAAATTATGCTAAGAAGTTTGCTGACTAAGCAAATCCAGTTGTTACTACGGGGGCGGCTTGCTCTTTCATATGATTAGGAAGTGACTTGCTTTGTATCTACATTCTAGAAGTGAATAACCTAATTTTCTACAATAGCATAAACATTTAGGGGCTACTGATAAATGTTTTTCAATTATAAAACTGTGTCTGATAGCTTTTGCCATTCAAAAATTTTTGACACATCTTTGAAGAGAAAAGACATCACTAGATGTTTCTTAAATGATTTTAAGTGTTTCGTGGGGATTATAGTGAGCTCCAAAGGATTATAAGAATTGGCAAGTATAGGAGGATAAAGGGCCAGGATAACCAAAGAGGTTTTACCCATTACTGAGTACAATGTGGTGATGTGCACCGAGATGGTGTAACCTAGCACCAGTCCTGTAGGGTTTAGTCACAAAATCCAATCATCTATATTATTTTGTGTAGTCCCTACAACAACCTTGCAAAGTGGATTTATTTGTCCCTCTTTATAACTGAAAAAGATTGAGAGGTAGAACCTAGAGTCACACAATTAGTAAGTGGTAAAGGGATTTGAATATGGATTTTATGGACTCTGAACTTAATGAACTTATGTTCTTTGACTCATCGTGTATTCTTCCAAATGATCTCTCAGAATTCAGGTACTATCAAGTCAGTTCAAGTACACAATTCTTCTGGATTGTGGTAACTGCCTCTGATATACTTGTACACACAGAGAGAATATTTTCCTATTTCATTTTCACTAAAGATTGTAGAAATGTTTCCAAAAATTATTAACTATTATTCACCCTTTATTTTAATATCCATGAATGAATTTTTGTTTCTCTTTATGTAAAAATAAATAACTTATTAGAATGAGGTTAATACATGTATTTGAAGCTTTGTTGAATTGAGTTATATTGATAACCTATACCAACTCCCCAGAGAGAAATTATTCATTGTTGAATTATTTATATGTTAAATTTATTTATATTCATTATTCTTAGGGCTAAAGTCTGAAAATTTCAAAAAATTACCCAGTTTTTAATATCTTTAGATTTAATCTTTAAAACCGTGTTTATAATATGTATACTTTCTATAAACAACAACAGAAAAGCTTCCTTTAATGCTTAATAAAGATATATGCCTATAACTGACTATAGAGATATTTTAAATAGATGCTTTTAATACACTAAACCATTTATGTCCATGATAATTTTTATATCTTTAACTTAAGATTTCTTTATGCTAAATATTCCACAGGTCATTGAAGAGATAAGTTGTTGAAAATTTCAGATAGTGCTTCATACTTATATATTTTTTTCTTTTTCCAAGTTTAGAATACTCTCTTATCTTTCTAGCACCATTCATGATTATGCATAGGATATTGATCTTTTTGCTCAAGTGAGTTTTTGAATGAGTCTTTCTCAGTGTTTCCCTTCCTAGACGCTTTTTTTATTTTTTTTTTGAGTTATTAATGAGCGATTTATATTGTTTGGGGCTACATTTTCCTAAATGCATTCACTACCTCAAAACAAACTTACTTTTTACTGTCCAAAGTTTTAATGTTCTCTAAGAAGATGATAAGTCCACTGACTAGCCTTCCAGGCTTTTTTTTAACAATAAAATTTTTCTATGAAACCAGCAGAAAATTACTAATCTCTGCATTTTCCCCTATATCTAATTTCCCTCCAACACAAAGTAATGTTATTGAATTAATTCTTTTTTGATTCTCAAATCTCACCTAGGTGTTACATCCTTTTGTTTCATCTTGCTGACACTTCTTACTATTTTCTGTGCTTCTATATAGCACCCACTTTAGAACTCAGCTTTTTTTATGTT
The DNA here is from genome assembly GCF_008692635.1 of Crocuta crocuta. Classification (NCBI taxonomy): domain Eukaryota; kingdom Metazoa; phylum Chordata; class Mammalia; order Carnivora; family Hyaenidae; genus Crocuta; species Crocuta crocuta. The sequence continues at coordinate 514,021 of NW_027529172.1, read as the reverse complement.
GTTTTTGAGTATATATTTGTATCTGTTCCATATTTTGTCTCCATTATATATGTGTGTATCCCATTCATATAATATCTGATATGGACTTACCACTTAATTCATTTAATCATCATTTATGGAATACTTTTGAATACATAGTATTTGCCAAACATTGCTCCAGGAATGTAGGATATAGCAATGAATAAAAAGACCTCATTTATTTCATAAGCCTCCCCTTCTGAATGTTCTTTTCTGATCACTCGTCATTTACTTGATAATTAAATATCGGTAGTTTCTTAGACTTAATATTTTTTCTTCTAGCTTTAATAATTATTATTATGATTTTGCTTAGTATTCTGTTCAAATATAAAATATATACAGATGGTTCCCAAAATCATTTTTCTAGCCTTGATACCCAGAATCCTAGATTCAATTTCCCATTAAAATCTTCTCAGAAAGGTTGACAAGCATCTCAAGAATAACATTGCCAAAGTCCAATTTAGATGCCCCATACAATGTTTTTGTGTCTTCCTCAACTCAGTAAAAGTTAAGTTCATTATTTCAGTAGATAAAGCCTATGACCTCAGAGCCATCCTTGAGAAAAAGAATAGACAGGGATGGTAAGATCTCCCAGAAGAAAACAGTCTTTATTGTGACTGTGTGAGTGAACAGACCATTAATTCTCTGACTTCATTTTTTCATTTTTCATATTTCTGCTAGGAGATTCTGCCTTTAGAGATGGTGTGGTAGGTAGGAAGAATTCTATAGTCCTTCTAAGATTTCACACCTCTGGTTATTCAAACAAACGCTAATCTAAGTATTATTATAAGAGGATTGTATAGTTGTAAGTCAATTGCCCTTCAAATATTGATCCAAAGGAGGATCTAAAAGAGTAAACACAGAAAGATGGCAGCAGCATTTATGAATGGGTTTCCTTGGAAAGAGCTACACTATGATTTCACCGTTCATCTAAGAAGGTGAGGGTGCTTCTCTTTATTCCAAGTTGAGAGACAAATTTCAACACAGCTACTGTTTTAAATGTGTTTCCAGACAAGTGGAAACTTTTCAGAAGGAAAGTCTGCAAGCAGGAAACAGCCATGAGCTGCTTATGTGTTCGGTGTCAAGGCAAAGGAAAATTACTGCTGCTTTGAAATTTTATTTGTGGGCAGGAACTGCAAAGATATTTACTATGGACAAAATTTGAGTCATATGAGTGAAAAACAATGTAAATTTTGCCCATGGGAGCTCTTTTGAATACTGAGTAAATGCTGACAGAAAAACAGATCACCAGATATCCAGGGACTAATCGTTGGGGGGCACCCAGAGGAAAATATCACATATCACAAGAAATAAAATTGGATGTTCACACTGGGGAACCCTGGAAAATCTAAAAAAATGATCTAGAAGAAAAATAGATCTGAAAACCTAATAGACCTATACAGCATAATGCCTTCCTAAGCTAATTATCAGTTTTGGTTTTTTTGGCTGCATGATTTTAATTTTTTAATTTATTTTATTATTTTTTAAAGTTTATTTTTTTAATTTACATTCAAGATAGTTAGAATATAGTGCAATAATGATTTCAGGAGTAGATTCCAGTGTTTCATCCCCTGTGTATAACACCCAAGGCTCATCCCAGCAAATGTCTTTCTTAATCCCCTTACCCATTTAGTCCATCTCCCCCAAAAAACCCTCCAGCAACCCTCAGTTTGTTCTCTGTATTTAAGAGTCTCTAATGTTTTGACTCCCTTCTTGTTGTTATATTATGTTTGCTTCTTTTCCTTTATGTTCATCTGGTTTGTATCTTAAATTACATATATGAGTGAAGTCATATGATATTTGTCTTTCTCTAACTAATTTCACTTAGTATAATACCCTCTAGTCCCATCCATGTAGTTGCAAATGGCAAGCTTTCATTCCTTTTGGTTGCTGAGTAATATTCCATGTGGTTTATATACTACATCTTCTTTATCCATTCATCTGTTATTGGATATTTGAGCTCTTTTCATATTTTGGCTATTGTTGATAGCACTGCTATAAACATTGGGGTGCATGTGCTCCTTCAAAACAGCATGTCTGTATACCTTGGGTCAATACCTAGTAGTGCAAATGCTGGATCTTAGGGTAGTTTTATTTTTAAAATTTTGAGGAAACTTCATACTGTTTGCAGAGTGGCTGCCCCAGTTTGCATTCCCACCAGCAGTGCAAAAGAAATCCTCTTTCTCTGCATCCTCACCAACATCTGTTATTGCTTGAATTGTCAATTTTAGCCATTCTGACAGGTGTGAGGTGGTATCTCATTCTCTTTTAATTTGTATTAACCTGATGATGAGTGATGTTGAACATTTTTTCATGTGTCTCTTAGCCATCTGAATGTCTTTTTTTGGAAAAGTGTCTATTATTGCCCTGTAAGAACCTCTCTGCCTACACTTATGTACCCCTCATTTGTTTATGCCAAAACTGGAGGTGATCATAAAAAAGATGGGAAAGGAGAGTTGGAAAAAAATGGAGAATTAAGGAAACATCATACTCCCTTACTTAAGTTTGCATCTGCAAAATCTCCAGCTAGGGAAAGGAAGAATCAGTTTAGAGTTGTGATCATTACATGAAATAAGACATTTTGAAATACCAGTTAACTCACACTTGTTGCAGTCTGTTAATATGTTAATTATTAAATGGTAATTTTAAAGGAACGATGTAATTTTTTTTTTACCTGAAGTTGAGATGAGAAAAATATGGGACCACCTGAGTTTTCCAGAAGAGTTCCCCAGAGGTGAAAACTTCCAGCAATGAGTGTATATTTATAGAGAATCGGAGAAAAAAATCAAAGTGGATTCAGATTATATCCTATAAATACCACTTGTCTAAGATATGCGTGTATGTGCATTACATAATCAACATATGAGTTAAAATATAATGTATGTGAGTCTGTGCTTATACATGTAGTATTATACTCAAAAAGGTAGGTGAACTGGTCATATAGATTGTGAAGTATGAATGATATTGGTTAAACAATATAATTGGATGAGTACCCCAAGATGACTCGTGTGGACTAAATTTAAAAAAAAAATCAGCTGAGAATGAATGTTAAGAAGAGCAATATTAAAGGGATAGGTAAAGGAGTAATAAATGAAGAAGACTGAAAAATATTGAATAAATAAATAGGAGAGAATGTTGTAAAATGTCTTAAGAGTCAAGCATTATCTTCTTCTATAAAGTCCTCTGTGATTTATTTTCAACACAATGCAATGTAACTATAAATCCTATCAGTGACTGCTTAAAACCATCTAAATTCCAAAAATTAATTAATTGAATAACACTACAAAATAAAGTATCATTGTTTTTAGGTAATCTTTGATAGAGTCTAATAACATGATAAAAATGGTAGTTTAATGTTGAAAGTATTTTAACATAATTACACTTCTATAATATAGACAAATTACAAAGGCCTTAAGTTTATTTTAATTATTTCAACTATCAGTAAAATAACACAGAGGAGGACAAATGCCTTATAATCTCTCTTATATGTGGAATCTAAAAATAAAAAAATGTTTAAAAAACAATGATAATAGCAACAAAACAAATAAATAAAGCTCACAAGCTTATAGCTACAGAGAACAGATTGGTGGTTCCCAAAGGTGAGGGATTGGCAAGAGGTGGGGTCTGGGGTGGGGGTGAGGCATGTAAAAAATGAGTAAAAATAATCAAAAGGTAAACCTTTGATTTATAAGATAAACAAGATCTGGGTGTATAATGTACAGCATGGTGACTCTAGTTAACAATTCTATATTGTATATTTATAAGTGCTAAGGCAGTAGATCTTAAGAGTTCTCATAATAAGAAAAACATAATTATGTGAGGTGGTGGCTGTTAACTAAACTTACTGTAGTAATCATTTTGCGATATATAATTTATATTTATATAATTTATATAATGCATATACAAAATCACTATATTGTATCACTTAGACTAATCCAATGTTTTACGTAAATTATGTGTATGTCAATAAAACCAGGGGAGTGGGAAAAAGAGTAAATGAGTCAGCCTCAGTCATTCTAAATGTAGGTTTCAATCCTTGTCCGTATATAAACATGGTAACTTTAGGTTTTTTAACTTAATTATTTGCACATACTATTCCCTAGAGATTGATTTAACCCATGTATTTATTATTTTTAACATCACTAAAAATATGTATATGCCAGCATCACATTAAATCACATTAAATACAACACTGATCTCTGCATTACCTCTATTTAGATAACTATCATAACATTTTTATGCAAATAATAATATTCAAAAGAGGAGAACTTTATAAAAACAATTATTCAAGAAGCAACTTTAAGAAAGTCAAGGAGTGACAAAGCCCTTAAGTTCACAGAGCAATATGAATCCACTCTTAATTTTTAAACAGCTGTATATTACATCTAAATTTGTAATGAAGTGATTTTAAACAATATTCAGACTCTCAAAGTGGGTTTTGAGTGTTCTATTGTATCAAATTCCTAATATCATATTTCAAATTATAAATGTAGATTGCCCCATAGTTACGTTTTCTCTTATCTTGCGTTGATAAACTATCACATTTGATCATATTTGAGGACTATTGGGGAGCATTTCATAGATAGATCCTCTACACACACACACACACACACACACACACACACACACACACACACAGTGTCCTCATTACCAAACTTAGGGGTCATATTATAATTAAGATACAATAACATAGATGCATTTACAATAGTGAAGAGAAAAATATATAGCGTGGCATTTTCACTGAAATACTGAGGCATATTACATATTTTTAAAATACATTTTACGTACTTTCTGTTCATTTAGTATTCTGCTGTGTCATTTGTAGTGTTAAGTCCACCTAACCACTAAAATGTGTTCTAACATACTAAAATGTGAAAAGAGAAAAGGTTAATAATAGCTTAAGTCTCTTTAAGAGTAATTTTTAAATATATAGTGTTATCTTTATACTAGTTTTAAAGTTAACTATGCATTAAAATGGGAGCACTTACAATAATTCATAAGTACACTAATTTTGCATGATTTTCTTCAAAAACTTCGGATTTTTTGGATTGATTTTGACTGACTATACGTGATTGTAGTTCTCACAGGTCTTCATCATTGGGAATGTGGGAGGAAGGCAGATATACTGGATTAGCGGGAAGTGCCCATTTGCATGTGGTTTTCATATTGAGAATGTGCAGCTTCAGGAACAATAGTCTTGGTATGACTAGATTAAAAATGGGACAGGCAGCAGGTGGAGGGCACAGTGACCAGGCTGTGTACTTTCTCCTGAGTTCTGTAATAGAGAGAGAATCTGGGTGAACCAAGCAGGGAGTCTGGAGTTTAGTATCTATGTCAGCCATTCCCTTCCTTTGAAGAAACTGTCACTGCCAGCATGTCACTGTAATCACTGGGCTCACTATTGCACCTGTGCCCTCTCCTATAATTTGTCAACACGAGACTCTCCAGTGTGTACAAACTACTAGGGAACATGCAAAGAAATGAAAAACATTGACTTTACTCTTGGTTGAAAATCCACTGTTGTTCTCTTTCTCCCAGAAGTGGGGTAAGATGGCCTCAGCATTTACTTTTGTCCAGATGGAGGAGTAGATAAAAAATAAATCCCAAAACATCATTTACCTTAAATAAAAATCAGTTTGCCCTGATGGAAAGCCTAAGATCATAAAACTTATAGAGGAAAATATAAGAATAAACATATCTAACCTTTGGAAGAGATTTCTTAGATATGACACATAAAAGGAAAAAATGATAAATCAGCCTTCATTAAAAAATACATAAATTTTATTTTTTTAAAATACTGCTTTACAGTTAAAAGACAAGATACACACTGAGAGAAAATATTGCCAAATACATATCCAATAAAGGTCTTGCATCCAAAAAATATGAATAATACTGAAATCTCAATAATGGTCACACAACTTAACTGAAATTTGGGTAAAAATCTATACACTTGCACAAAGAAATTTTATGATATAAATTAACAGGTTAAAAGAAGATTGGCCTCATTCATTATTAGGGAAATGCTGAATTCACAGTGAGAATCCTCTTACATACTTACTAAAGTGGTAATAAATAAATAAATAACATTACCAAGAAGTGCTGGTGAGGATGGAAGCATTGGCTCTCTCATAGATGGCTAATGGGAACTCAAAATGGTACAGACTCTTTGAAAAACAGTTTTATAAAATGAAACATAACTTACCATATGATCCAGAAATCTCATTTCAGGTTATTTAACCTAGAGAAATTATAACATATGCTACATAAAACATATGTGTGGATATTTATACTAATTGTATAATTACAAAACTGGTGACAACCCAAATGTCCTTCAAATGGTGAATGGATAAATGAATTATTGTATATTCATATAGTGAATGGGATACACATTGGTGGTGGGCTAAATTAATCCTAGAATAAAGCTCTGTTCTGTGTATGCCATACAAAGCTTAAAAGGTATCCTTAAAAAATCAAATTTATGCACAGGTTATTTAATTTCATGCCAGAACAAAATATAGCATTGTAGAGAAGTACTACAAAATCTACCAACCAATAATTTAAAATTCACAAGTCTCAGATACATTTAAAGTTTACCAAGGATGCCAAGAAATGCAAAAGTATGGTCTATAATTCGTAGAAATCATAATCTTGAAAATGTACTCAAAAATTATAATGATGATGAGATTAGTATATACAGATTATAAAATATTATAATCATTATTGATATGCACAGTAGTATAAAGGTAAATAAGAACAATAATTACAAGAAAGGATAATGAATAAAACACTCAAGTGGGATGTCTAGAGTTGAAACACACAATAAATGAAATAAAAACATGCTGAGTGAGAATAAAATGACATTGAACAGAGCAGAGGGGAAAAGATGACCTGAAGATATATGATAGAAACTATCCAATATGTTTCTTAAAGCACATCGAAGAAAACAGAAACTGAAACAAAAATTCTGTTTCTTAGTGAACTTTGGGACAATGTAAAGTAGATTAACATGTGTGTAACAGAAGTCTTGAAAGAATACTAAAAGTGTAAAGGCTCAGAAAATTATATGAATAAATAATGACTAAAAACTTCCTGGATTTTATTAATATTATAAACCCACACATGCAAGAAATACAATAAATATCAAGCAACAGAAACAAAGAAAACCAAACCAAAGTATACCCTAACTAATTGCTCAAAGGTAGTATCAAAAAGCAAATATTAAAAGCAACCAGATGTGGGGGGTGGGGGAAGGAGGAGCAAAAATCAGCATGTCAGCTAGTTTCTACTCAGACACTATTCACAATACAGTGGAACATTTTTAAGGTGTTAAAGGAAAGAAAATCTCTGTTAATAATATTCTTTTAGAAAATTAAGCAGGGGCGTCTGGGTGGCTCAGTTGGTTGAGTGTTTGACTTCCGCTCAGGTCATGATCTCACAGTTCGTGGGTTCAAGCCCCGCATAGAGCTCTGTGCTGACAGCTCAGAGCCTGGAATCTGTCTTCAGATTCTGTATCTCCATCTCTCTCTGACCCTCCTTTGCTCACGCTATCTCTCTCTCTCTCAAAAAAAAAAAAAAAAAAAAAAAAGACAGAGAAAGAAAACTTTTCAAAAATCCAAAGCTGAGAGATTTCAAGAAATATTAGTTTCTTGACACAAAAGGTAATGATACCACACAGAAATTTGAATCTATATTTAGGTATGTAGAGAGCCAGAAATGCTTAACATTTGGGGTAAATGTATTTAACCAAATAAGGAATCATCTCTGCCTCTAGTTCCTGATACAGAACTTCTAAACTCTTATAATTTCTTGAGTAATGAGGATGTTGGGAGCATCTTAGATAGAGGACCTAATCCCCTGTAATATCCTGGGTGATATGAACATCTTTCGTTCTAATGAGGTGACTCTTGGTGAGCTCCTGGATAGCTTCATGATGGCTGGTTACTGTAAAGACCAAACTGTGATTAGAAGTCTGGCACTGTCAGCCCCACCTGTCATCCTCTGGGGAGGGGATAGAGGCTGAATATTGAGTTAATAATCAATCAAGCCTCCTGATGAAGCCTCTGTAAAAATCCTTAAGCTAAGGGGTTCGGGTGCTGAGGGCTTCTGAGTTGGTGAATGCATCCACGTGCTGACAGAGTGGTCCACCCCAACTCCATGGGAGCAGAAGCTCCTGAATTTGGGACCCTCTCATATCTCACCCTATATGTATCCTCTTCATCTGGGTATTTGTTTCTATTCTTTATAATTTCCTTTACAATAAACTGACAAACATAAGTAAACCATATCCCTAAGATCTGCGAGTTGTTATAACGAATAATGGAAACTGAGGAAGGGGCCAAGGAAACCCAGTAGGTAATCTGTAGCCAAGTTGACAGAAGTGGGAATATGCTGGGAACCCACTACATGCTATCGGTGTCTGAAGTAAGGAGACATTCTGTGGGAGAGCCCTTAACCTGTTGGATCTACTAGCCATGTAGATGGCACTAGCCATGTAGATAATGTCAGAATTGAATTACTTTGTAGAATATCCAGTTGGTGTCCACAGAGTATTGAGGAATTGTGCTGTGTGGAAAACTCACATTTAGTGTCAGAAGTATTTGCATAGAGAAAAAAAAATCCTTTAAAGGAGGGGGTTTTTTTCCAAAAATTTTAATCTCTGGGAAAAGCTACATTGTTCACAGAAAACATCATAAAAATGTACTGTGAAATTTACAACATATATAGAATTAAAATGAGTAACACTAATAGCCAAATAATGTGAGAAAAAGTATTTAAGTATACTCTGGAAAATTTCTTACCACATATGCGAAGTAGTACAATATTTGAAGGAAGACTGTGATTAAGCTAATAATGTATACTGTAAACCCTAGGGCAACCACCAAAAACCAAATATAGCTCATAAACTACATTAGTTTTCTATTATGAATGTAACAGATGACCACAAAATTTAGTACCTTAAGCAACACAAAGTTATGATTTTATAGCTCTGTAAGTCAAAATGTCCAACACAGGTCTCCCCACACTAAAAATCAAGGCGTATGAAGGGCTACACGCCTTCCTAGAGGCTCTAGGGGAGGATCCATTTCTTTAATCAGTAGGGTTGTTGTCAAAATTTGTTTTCTTGCAGTTGTAGGACTGAGTAGTCCTATCCTTGTTGGCTATTCCCAGATGTAGATACCATCCACTTTGCTAGACTTAGTCTCCTTCTTCCATATTCAAAGCCATTTTTCCCCTGTCTCATTTCCATTAGCTGTGAAAAGTTTTATGGTTTCACTATTAAAGTTTTATGTAATTAGATTGGGTTTATCCAGATAATCCATAATTATCTCCCAATTTTAAAGTCAGCTGATTAGCAAATTTAATTCCATCTGCAAACTTAAGTCCTTTTACCAATGTAATATCACAGAGGTCCAGCAATTAGAATATGGACATCTTTGAGGGGTTATTTTGCCTACCACATAAATTAATAGTGGAGATTAAACAAGAATAATAAAAAATAAAAACAGCATATTTGATCAAAAAAAGAAGAAAAGAGAAATGATAAGAACAATTAATATAGAAGAAAAATAAAATAATACTAACATGAAGTTTTAAAAACACTTTAATCAGAGATTTTCAGACTTGTAAAAAATGTGAGACTCAATGCTGTACTCTCTCTAAGACACTCTTAGTGTAAAAATGTAAATTAGTTAAAAGTATAATAAGAAATGTTCATTATAAAAAAGTTGGAACGCCTATATTTAAGACAAAATAGACTTCAGAAATTGGGAGAAAACTGTAAACTTTATTGAGACAGAAATCAGCTCTCTGTCTAGATCTAGCGATTTTTTTTTCATGTTACAATGATTTTGATGTATATGTCAAGAATATTACATTTATATATAATAAATGTAATGCATATAATACATGTATGTATAATATTTGTACTATGTTATATATAGTGACTATGTTATCCGAGAACTCCCAAACTCATCAAATAGTATGTAGTGTTCTAAAAGTTTAAGATAAGACAGAAAACAATTTTTTTCAATTTAATTTCATTTTATATTTGTATCATCAACCAAATTTAATCATATTGAAAGTATATATGTAATTTCAAATATTAACATAATTTTGTCTTTCTGTTACTTATGATTCTGAATAACCTTGTAACACAATTTTGTATGTAAACACATTATTCAAATTATATAAGTTCACTGTATATTTTATCTTCAAGTAACATAGAGATCATGTTTGAAAAATCCCCACATTATCTAGATGTGGACATTAATGCCAAGGCACAGGCCAGTGACCTGAATACAAATCTGATTCCTTGACATTCTTGATCTAAAACATTATTGCAAATCACCAAACTGTTTATTCAGTAGACATGTAATCTGTAAGAATTTCATTTCTTTTTAACATAAAGACTAAACCCTTAGCACCTTTGTGCTTAAAATTTATTAAATATCTGTGCATGTTGTATTTTCAAAAACATTATTTTATGTTGATTTCACTATTATAGAATAAGTTCTCAAAATAGAGCTACAAGAATTATTGAAAGGTCAAGGCTACTTTTCTTTCATTGTTATTGAAAATATAAGAAGGAATAAGGTGCTGAAATTGACAAAGGTGATTGCATGGCACATCATAAAAGCTGGGCAGAGATAATTTTAAAATTTATTTTGTAAACTCTTAACATAAACAACAGCAAATGATTACCAGAGAGGAGGTATAGGGGAGGTGGGTGAAATAGGTAAAATGGATTAAGAGTACACTTATCATGATAAGCACTGAGTAATGTATAGAATTGTTGAATCACTATATTGTACATTTGAACTAATTTAATTCTATATATTAATTATACTGGAATTAAAATTAAATTTTTAAAAATTAAATTGAACTCAAAAATAGAATTAATGTTTTAATGGTTGATGATTGGTCAAAGGAAACTCAAGCAATTGTGAAGATGTAATATAAACAATTCCCAAAATTTTCTCATATGGGCTATTCCAGTTACTCCCTACTGGCATCCCAATTTCCATACTTGCTCCCATATAATTCACATGTTGGAAAGTGTTTCCTTTTAAAACAAAATTCAGATGGTGTCACACTCTTTTCTAACAATTCAGTCACTCTTTATTGTACTAAAAAGACAGGCCAGCGTATGTGTGCTGGAATTGAATGCTCTGTTATCTCTCCACTGATTCTTCACCACCTGTTTCTAAATAGGAGACATGAGATGATGAATCCCTAACATTGGCCTTCTCCTCACTTTCTCTGGACAATGTTTTATATCTCACTTACCCCTGCATTCCAAACACTTATGGAGAGCCTTCAGTCTTTGGTTAAATCCCAGAAGTCTTTGCCATTTATTTGCACAGCTTTTATACCCACTATCTTTCCCTAGTGCACTTTCCCCACTTTGACCAGGAATAGTCAACAGGTAGATAAGCAGTTATTCACCTGAAAAGCAGATGTTCATCTCTCCTTCTTGCAGACACTTGTAGACTTTACTAGAGTTCTCCATGAGGTCTTCATGCTAAGCATTAAGAAACTAGCCAGTTGAGTCCTCAATTTTCAATTAAGTAGGGGAAGAGAAAGGAAAGCATCTCTTTGCTAACTCTGAATGTTTATCAAAGGATAATAGCCCTTCTATCTTCTTTCCATATTTTTGATTCATAAAGGCAGAATAACACCAGAGTTTCTCCATTGTGCCAGAAAAATGAGATGGAAGGGAGGGTGTGGTTCAAAGGCATACCAGAAATCTCACACCAAGAACTCCATTCCCTTGTATACTTTTCCAGTGATTAGTATATTTTTCTATGGGTTCCTTTCTTCATGTAATAATGAGCATTTGACAATTTCTGGCAGTAAGGAACAGTTCCAACCAATATTTCAAACAATGCTGTTTTAAAAGGGAGCTCCAAGAGAATGATGGTCTTAACTGTATTTTCAACCCTTTATTTACAGAACCAAGGTTAAGACTCAAAAAATAAATAGGAAATGAGAAATTCATGAGTAGTGTTTGTTTGTTTGAGTGGGAGAGTTCTGTTTTAATTCTAGAAACAATTTTACAAAGAAAAATGCAAATAATAAAAAAATCACTAAATGCCTTTCTCTATGCTTTTATGAAAGTGTCACAAATACCTTTTTTACCTTTGTATACCCATTGCTTAGCATGGTGATTCATGGATAGAAAGCACAATATGGTCTGACACAGTAATGAAATAAATTCCAAAAGCATATTTAAAATGAGAATTTATTAAGTCCAAAAATCTCCCAATAAGGCTTTTAATGTAATACTATTTAATTTAAATTGTATTTTATTTAATAGTATTAAAATTTAACACTATTTACCCTAAAAGTGCTAAATAATATTTAAAAATTAAATTATAAGTATGTATGTCTTTATTTTCAATTATCTATACACCTTGGAGTATAAAATTAAATAAAAGGTATTGATCAAAATAGATTATGTACAACTAGAACATAAAATTAACTACAGCTGAGACAGAATTTCATTCACAAAGGGTTAAACTATTCTTCAACCCCGACTATGGAAGATTAAATCCTTTGAATATTCAGTTTCCAGAGTCTCAACAACACCAAATGCATCCTCTTTTTCATGCCAGTTAACTGAGTTATTATTTTATGTTCACTTGTAATGAGTGGAAAATAGCAAATAAAAAAGAAACTTGGTTACCAAAATATCTGTTAAAGCTCATTTATACATGACAAAGAATAGTTGAAATTAAATTTTAAATTATGCTTCACAATGCTGATATTCTATCCAATGCTATTTAAGACAGGGAGCCTGAGGCTTATCCAGAGAAACTCAAATTTGACAGATTGTATCTTGGATGCAAACCCATCTCCATCATTTCTAAATACCTGTGCCCATCCAATGCCCCCCGCCACCCCCCATTAGGGCATATTTGTAATTGTAAAAATTGCCTTGAGGGAAGCTGAAGACAGAGTACCTGTATCATCACATGATGGTTATTCTTTCTTTGGATATGTATTATTGTAAAATACCACAATCCCCATGGTTCCATAAAAATACAGAGCGTTAATGAAATTCTTCTTTATTGTGTGTTAATTTTACTTTTAAAAATTTTACTTTTTGTAAAATTTCTTTGAATGAAAATGAATTTTATTTATCAATAAGACATTATTATTCAATAATACCTGTATACATTCATAATAGCAACATATTTATTAAGAAACAGTTTGAACAAAGGATTGTAAACATATCTAATATAATTACAATAATAAGTGTCATTGAATGAATGCCTAATCTGTACTGGATGCTTTATATTCTGGTTAATTAGTCTTTACAACTATCCTGAAAGGTAGATATTACTATCCCCACTTTACTTTGAAATGGATTACCCACGATGAGTTGAAAACCTTACTTCTAACTGTTGAGTAAGAAACCAACTATTCTTTCCCTTTAGTTTGCTTGCTGCTGATGGTGACTTTCAGATTTAGCTAATCATGTTCTGTCTTTGCCTTTAGGATTTGATACCAGTATTTTGCCGATCTGCAAGGATTCACTTGGCTGGATGTTTAATAGACTTGATACAAACTATGACCTGCTACTGGACCAGTCGGAGCTTGGAAGCATTTACCTTGATAAGAATGAGCAGTGTACCAAGGCATTCTTCAATTCTTGTGATACGTACAAGGACAGTTTGATATCTAATAATGAATGGTGCTACTGCTTCCAGAGACAGCAAGGTAAAAGATGAGATACCTACTGATGCAGATAGTTAACCTGCATGTCAAATTTTATCTATTTCTTCATGATTTAAAAAAAAAAAGTCATTTTATACCATTCATTTTAGGAGATATTTTTCTCACTAGAGTGTTTAATAAAAGAGCAAATAAGCAGCATGTTAAACAATATAACTCTGCTAGGGATACAAAACATGCTAAACAAGATGAAAAATAGTAATTAATATTTTATATTAATGCACTTCATTACAGTTTCCATTATGAAGCACCAAGAAGCACAGAGAGATATGAGAACATAGATATTAAAAGTAATCATTAAAATTAATTTGCTATCTGCTTTGCCCACGGTGTAAAATAAATGGGTTTTTTATCACTACACTGTGGAGTTTTAATGTTCTATTTTGTGATCTTATTAAATGTGCTGAATGAACCACTGCATTCACCATAAAGTTATTTTTTACTCATTTGATGTTAAAATGACTTGGCCTTTCAAACTTTTAAAAATAACTTAGCTTTTGTAAAAATGCACTAGCAAAGAAAGTGTCTCTTGATTCTCTGGAAGAGGTGAGGTGCCTGAAAGAGCTGGAATGATGCTTGTTCTTTAAGCAGCCTTCTTTACTAGGAAATGCAGTGTAGTAGTGAAACCATACTTATATAATCGATCTAATGGCAATAGTAGGTAAGAGAAAAGGATCCAAAACCTCACATTATGATCATGTTTGAGGAAACTTAAGGAAACAAGGGTGTGTGTAATTTTTATGCTATTTTATTTTATTTATTTTATTTTATTTTATTTTATTTAAATCCAAGTTAGTTTATATGTAGTGTAATAGTGGTTTCAGGAGTAGAATTTAGTGATTCATCATTTACATATAACACCCAGTGCTCATCTCAACAAGTGCCCTTCTTAGTGCCCATCATTGATTTAGCCCATGCCCCCACCCCACACTCCTCCAGCAACCCTCAATTTGTTCTCTGTATTTAAGAGTCTCCTATGGTTTGCCTCCCTCTCTCTTTTTATTTTATTTTTCCTTCCTTTTACCTATCTTCATCTGTTTTGTTTCTTAAATTCCACATATGAGTGAAATCATATATTTGTCCTTCTCTGATTTATTNTCATTCTCTTTTATAGCCGAATAATGTTCCATTATATATATAATATTAACATTATAATAATATTATATTATTTATATATTATATTATATTTAATATAATATATTATATTATTTATATATAAATTTATATTATACATATAAATATGTATATGTACATATACATATAAATATGTATATATACATATATAATGTGTACACACACACACACACATATATACCACATCTTCATTATCCATTCATCAGTTGATGGATATTTGGGCTCTTTCCATAATTTGGCTGTTGTTGACAGCACTGCTATAAACATTGGAGTCCATTGTCCCTTTGAATCATCATTTTTGTATCCTTTGGATAAATGCCCAGTAGTGTAATTGCTGGGTCATAGGATAGCTCTTTTAATTTTTTGAGGAATCTCCATACTGTTTTTCAGAGTGGCTGCACCAGTTTGCATTCCCATCCACAGTGCAAAAGTGTTCCCCCTTCTCCACATCCTTGCCAACATCTGTGGTTTCCTGAGTTGTGAATTTTAGGCATTCTGACAGGTTGATGCTAATTTTTAAAAAAAAACAAACGGGGAATTAGTCTAATGGGATACACCTGCTATTGTCACCTTATTTTAATTCTTGACAGCTAAGAGAATGTACAAACTACTTGAAGCTGTATTAATTAAACTCAGCTTTTCATATGAAACACTAGTACCTTATGTAGGGACTTTTACTATCTCAAATACTTTTTCATATATTAGTAATAGTTTAGTAATTAGGGATGAAATGATTACCCATAAATTAATTAGTAGTGAGTCAACAGCAGGATTTTTAGAGTAGTTTATTTATAAATAACTTTAAACAACCTAAAACATAGATTTTCTTTTATTAAAATATTCTAAACACATGTAGACTGTTGATTTTATTATTGTATTTCTGCTTTCTAGGTAATTGCACACTTCTAAAAAGTTACCTGCTAGTTTTAATGACTAGCATACATTTAAAGCATTTAAAAAATAGGAAAGCCAATGCTGGTAATCCACCATAAAAAGAAAATGTGGTCTTTTTTGTGATGTTATTTTAATTAATTTTTTTAGTGTTATGATAGCATGTATGCGTGTTTATCCATGAACATTTAAAAATACTATGGGAGGGCCTGTGTGGCATTAAGCATCTGACTTCAGCACAGGTCATGATCTCCCTATTCAAGCCCCACATTGGGCTATGTGCCGTCAGCTTGGAGACCACTTTTTATCTTTTGTCACTTCTCTCTCTGCCCCTCGAGCACACTCTCTCTCTTTCTTTCTCTCTCTCAAAAAAGAAGTAAAAAATAAACACATAAATATTATGAAAAACTCTGGACATTTCTTCTATAGAAGTAAATACTTTCATCTTATTTTTTTTTCCCTAGGAGAGAGAGAGAGAGCGTAAAACATTTGTGGATTTTGCAGTAATATTTGTAGAGCTGAGTAAAGGTTCCCAAAGAAAAAATTTACTTTATATACTTTTCCTCTATTACGCAGTATTCAACCAAAGTGTTGAAATCTTTATAATCATATGAGGATCTTCTCTGATACTTAATACATGGTAGAAATAATTTAATAAATGGTACCTGAGTATGTAAAAGGATTGATGCATCTTCCCCAAAGCTTAGGAGAATTGGCTAATTATGTTTATAACTTTAGTATGTTAGAAAATGTTACAAAAAGCTCTATCAGAGTAACTGACGATAAGAATAACAATAAGAATTAGCTTATTAAGTAATTTAATGAAAAAGAATAATCATTTATTTAGAAGCATCCTTTCCAATGTTTCACCTTATAAAAGACTTTGTTTTTTCTCATTATTCAGTAAAACAACAAATTCTTATTTGCTGTAAT
>NW_027529172.1:398989-497262 GCF_008692635.1 Crocuta crocuta | reverse complement strand
TGCATTTGACTATATATTAGAGTAATATATAAAATATATAAATATATTATATACAAATAATAGTTATATATGTAAATATGTTTTGTACCTCTGTTAAAGAGCAGACAGAGTTGTCTGATAAATAATAGGAGAAATACTTCAAAATCAAATATGTATAGATGAACAGCTGAATCTTGTACAATGTACACTTGAAATCTTAAAATGTTCCCTTATACAAAGCTTATGGGACTGGTACTCATGTTTATTCAGTGATGTCACTAATAAACCTCAAAGAGTTAGAATCAGAGTTAGAATCAGAGTTAATCAAATGTACCTGGATTTTCAGGCAATGTCATGACAAACATATACAAATATTATTTTTACTTTGCAAAGACTAGTCCATAGCAATTAGAAACAAAAAGCTTTCAATGTGATATTGAAACTTCAGCTCAAAAATTTCCTCTGGCTTCTATTATATGCGGGAGGCAGTAAAATGTTTTTTAAATGTTTTTTTATTTATTTCTAGGAGAGAGAGAGAGAGACAGCATGAGCAGGTGAGGGTCAGAGAGAGAGGGAGTCACAGACTGAAACAAGCTCCAGGCTCTGAGCTGGCAGTCAGCACAGAGCCCGACGCAGGGCTCGAACCCACGAACCGCGAGATCATGACCTAAGCGAAAGTCGGATGCTTAACCGACTAAGCCACCCAGGCGCCCCAAAATTTTAAACGTTGATTCTATAAGCCCATGTTGTGTAACTTGATACATTACTCAGTACTCATCACATGTGCACCAAGTGCTCATCAAGTGTGCTGCTAATCTCCTTCACCTATTTTTCTCATCTCCCTCCCCTTGTGTACCTCCCCTCTGGTAACCATCAGCTTGTCTATAGTTAAGAGTTTGTTTCTTGGATTGTCTCTCTCTCTCTCTGGAAAAAATTACTTTTTCTTCACATTTAAGATTTCCCAAAGTGCTTGTCTGACTTATACATATTTAAATATAAAACGTATACCTGAGGCACCTGGTGGCTCAGTCAGTTAAGCATCAGACTTAAGCATGAGACTTCGGCTCAGGTAATGATGTCATGTTCTGTGCTGACAGCTCATAGCCTGGAGCCTGCTTAGAATTCTGTGTCTCCCTCTCTTTCTGCCCCTCCTCACCCTTCTCTCTCCCTCTCTCTCTCTCTCTCTCTTTCTCTCTCTTAAAAATACTAAATAAACATTTAAAAAATTAAAAAATATACAAATTAAGCACTTTGTCTCATAAGACACTCATGAATACTTTGTGTAATGAGATTACACTTTGTTATGTACATGCAAATGGAATAACCAAATATTGTCAAATTTGTATAATATTTTTAAATTATTTGAATTAATTACATGTGGCCTTTTCCCTAAAACATTGTAGTATGGGAAAGTAGGTCCTATTGTTTCCCTGATTCAATAATTTAAGATGCATTTTTATATAGTCATTTTTTAGAATATGAACATAAAATACATTGAACTGTTTGAATATTATAAATTAGAACCTATACTTATTATACAAAACATATATCATAATATATAATAGTAATAGAAGCCCAGCTATATTGTGTCTATTTAGAATTTTATATTTATCTGAAAATGTTTTTCTTTAAGTGGTTGAGTTTGGGGAAAAAAAGGCAATTCTTTATTTCTAAATTTGTTTAAGTTGAATTTTTAAAAGAGAGCTTATCAGAAACTATTTTATATAACGTCCTGTTTCCACATTGCATATATACTAGAAGTATCTGGATGAAACTAAAAAGACCAAAGCCTGTCAGCATTATTCAGTAACAAAATTTATAACAGTGGATCTGATATACGTTGAAAGAGCGTTGACTTTTTTTTATAGATTACTTTTTTAGTGCAAAGCTATTTCTCTATATCTTACAACCTGTTTTAAATAAAGGGAAAACATAATCAGTTAATTGTTTTGGCATGAGTCCATCAGGTGGATTTATATTGCTGAGTTGATTGACCCTTTAAAAGTAATTGATAAGAACCATTTTCCATCATATAAGTATTTTATAACATTCTCTGTGTTTTCCTATACAATTTGGTCTCTCTGCGAAAAGACTATCAAGATTATCTAATACCAATAAGTA
Organism: Crocuta crocuta; assembly: GCF_008692635.1. Lineage (NCBI taxonomy): Eukaryota > Metazoa > Chordata > Mammalia > Carnivora > Hyaenidae > Crocuta > Crocuta crocuta. The sequence goes on along the minus strand of NW_027529172.1, from coordinate 495,162 downwards.
GAAAAGACTTTCTCTGTCTGTCTCTTTCCCTAGGCCTCTGCCTCTGTTTCTCCCTCTATGTATGCATATAGGTACACATATAGGTATCTATATGTACATATTCTATAAAGAGAAACAATATGTCATGTCTGTCTTTTAAAGCCATGTAATGACCAGATGAAGTCTGACCATAGAAATTATCCTTTTTTTATTTTATCTATAATCCTTGAAGTAACACTTTTAATGTCTTTGCAGACCCACCTTGCCAGACGGAGCTCAGCAATATTCAGAAGCGGCAAGGGGTAAAGAAGCTCCTAGGTGAGTAATAGATCATTCTTCTGAAGCCTTTATTGCGTACATAAATAACCCCAGGGAAACAGCAACATAAAATCAATATTAATCCAACAAAGATAGACGACACTAAATTTCAGTACCAAAATTTATGAAGTTTTTGAAAGCCATTAAACTTACTTTTATTATCTTACCTATTGAAAGATATTATGTCTGTTTTATTACCCTAATATAATGTTCATTTTGAAAGTTATTAAGTAAAAAAAGAGATTTAAACAATGCTAAAGTTAAAGCATCAGCAGAAACTTTCATTCTACTTCTGTGGTTAACAATTCAAGAATAATGGTGCACAGACACACACACGTATATATAATNGTATAAAATAATCTGAGAGAGAGAGAGAGAGCATGCCATGAGTACCTCAAAATTTTGAACAGACATTCTAGTGGTTTTATAGGAATTTGCACTAACTTACTTTTAGCAAGTAAATATATATATTAGATAGATGATAGCTAGATAGATAACAAATTTCACCCAAAGCCTTAAAATATTAGAATGTTTGGCTATCAAATGATTATTAAACTATTATGTGTGATTTTATTGTTTATTCTTATAGACATACAATTTTAAAATAAACTCTTTTTTGAAAAATTTAAAGAAATCTTACAAAGATTAGTAGTACAGTTTGCATATGTCCTTTCCTCCTCCTGAGTTAACATCTCATTATGTATCAAATAGCCATTGTCTGTCAATTCTAAGAAATTAACAGTGCTATAGTTAATTAATTAAAACTTAGACTTTATTTGGATTTTACCAGGTTTTCCACTGATGTCCTTTATCTGTTTTAGGATCTCATGCAGAATACCACACATGCAATTTTTTTTGTTGTTGTTGTTTTTTCCATGTATATTAATGCCCTTGAGTATTGGGAACACAATTTTTAATATTTTTGAATCTCACCGATTTATTATGACATGCTATCTTTATAATTACAATATTGTATGTTTAAATGAGTTTTTTATAATTTACTTGAAAATCCAAAGTTCAAAACAAAAAATAATTTTGTAATAAAGCACTTTTAGATGTAAAGAATTACTAATGACAAAACGACAATGTGTTATGATTCTTTTAGCTCTATTAAAAAATGCACACTACAGGGGCGCCTGGGTGGCTCAGTCGGTTAAGAGTCTGACTTCGGCTCAGGGCATGATCTCACGGTTCATGGGTTCGAGTCCCGTGTTGGGCTCCGTGCTGACAGCCAGCTCAGAGCCTGGAGCCTGTTTCAGATTCTGTATCTCCCTCTCTCTCTGACCCTCCCCTGCTCACAGTCTCTCTCTCTCTCAGAAATAAATAAAACATTAAAAAAATTTCTAAAAAATGCACACTACACCACAGCTCAACAATTTAAAAAATACATTCATACATAGGTTTCTTTGTTTCCACAAAGCAAAGTTTATCCATGTACAATGAGAAAAGCCATTGAAATTTAACTGATAAATATTTTAGACTAGATCAAAATTCAGAATTACATTATTTGCAGTTTCAAAAAAAGGAAAACATATTTAGTGCCCATTTGGGAGGCGTCACTTTTATTCTTTTTACATAATAAAGATGGAAGTCATTATTAGAGAATGAATGACTTCAATAGTTCTTTTAATGTTGGAAGTATAATGGTACTTATCTGAAAAGTGATCAGTTGTTATATAGAGAGAGTGTGCCATATGCCATTTTCAGGGTCAGTCTTGGCTGATGTCTGTAGTTCTATCATGATTCTTTTTTTTCTTTTTAAAAATATTTTTTAATGTTTATTTTTGAGAGAAGAAAGACAGAGTGCAAGTTGGGGGGTGGGAGGCAGCAGGGAGAGAAGACACAGGATTCGAAGCACCATCCAGTCTCTGAGTTGTCAGCACAGAACCCAGTGCAGGACTTGAACTCATGAACTATGAGATAATGACCTGAGCTGAAGTCAGACACTTAACCAACTGAGCCACCCAAGTGCCCTAGTTCTATCATTCTTAGTAGTGTTCTCTTTAATTTTCAAAGCATACTGACTTTAAGGATAAATTAATGGTTACACCAACTCTACATCATAACACTTTTATGTCAAATATATCAAGTTATGATAGCTTTTAAGAGATAGAGATAAGAATGTGAAAAAATGTTCTAATTATTGCTGGCCTTAAATACACGGACGGTATTCTCGAGTTTCCATATTGGTGATATTCTGTCTGCTTCACTGAGGCTCATACTCCAAGTCTTTCAAATGAATTACAACTTTAAAATTAAACTGTTTCTTTATCAGAATTTTTAAAAATGTTTTATTTATGGGGCGCCTGGGTGGCTTAGTCGGTTAAGCGTCCGACTTTCGCTTAGGTCATGATCTCGCGGTTCGTGGGTTCGAGCCCCGCATCGGGCTCTGTGCTGACTGCCAGCTCAGAGCCTGGAGCCTGTTTCAGTCTGTGACTCCCTCTCTCTCTGACCCTCCCCTGCTCACGCTGTCTCTCTCTCTCCTAGAAATAAATAAAACATTAAAAACATGTTTTATTTATTTTTTGAGAGAGANTTTATGGGGCGCCTGGGTGGCTTAGTCGGTTAAGCGTCCGACTTTCGCTTAGGTCATGATCTCGCGGTTCGTGGGTTCGAGCCCCGCATCGGGCTCTGTGCTGACTGCCAGCTCAGAGCCTGGAGCCTGTTTCAGTCTGTGACTCCCTCTCTCTCTGACCCTCCCCTGCTCACGCTGTCTCTCTCTCTCAAAAAATAAATAAAACATTTTTTTAATGTTTTATTTATTTCTAGGAGAGAGAGAGAGAGCGATAAAGACAACTTGAGCATGGGAGGGTCAGAGAGAGAGGGAGACAAGAATCTGAAGACAGGCTCCAGGCTCTGAGCTACCTGTCAGTACAAAGCCGGACGTGAGGCTCGAATCCATGAGCTGTGAGATCATGACCTGGGCTAAAGTCCTTCGCTTAGCCGACTAAGCCACCCAGGTGCCCCAGAATTTTGAAACTTTATTTCAAGAGGTAACATTATGATCCCATATGGTTACAAGATAAATAAATTGAAAGAATTTCATGTTTTATTAATTTATTCAGCAGTTGCTTTTTTTTCCTGTCTCACTAGATAACTATAGTGTGTCTGCTCACTGAGAATATAAAAGGGTCAAGAAAGACAAGAAAATATTCTAATTTCCTAAACCTTACCTTGTTTTGTTGGCATAATCATTGAAGAAAGTGAATTCACTTCTAAGTTATCAATTAAATATTTATTATTAGCAATGTGCCAGGTACTATGGTAGATATTATAAATGTGAAAATAAATGTCTGTCTTTCCCACTAGATTAAGAGTAGTTAATATAATACTTAAAACCAGGAGAGCCTAAAGTTCCCAATATAGAGTATATCACATTATAATAGTGAAAGCATACAAAATAAACTACACATACACACTCACACACACACACACACCATATGTTATAAGAAGCGTATCATAAATTGTCCAATTTAAGAGAGGGGCTCATATTAGGGGTCACATTTAAGTCAAGTATTAAAATGTAAGAGGGAGGGAAGAAGGGAGAGATTATAGATGAGAAACAGATAAATACAGAGATAATCAGTAGTGAATTTGGGGGAAACAGTTTGATGGGGAAAAAGCTTTGACTATATGAATGAAAAATTGGGGGAAAGAAAATAGAAGGTAGGTAGTGATGATGGTAAAGGGACTGGTGTACCATTCTAAGTGGTCTGGATGATTTAATACACATGCCATTACCCAAGTTCTAATTCTGTATTATACCTCTGAGAACAGAGTGCCTTTTGCAGAGTGAGAAAGAGTAATAATAAATTTACTTAACAAAAGAAACATAAAGTAGTTCATTTTGAAAATGGCCTGCTCCATGATAGCAAGTAACCTCCCCTCTTTTGTTCTACATTTATCACTGATTCACAGCCTACAGGAGGAACTCCATGTGTGTACGCCTTGATTGAATTAATGCATAGATGATGACCATCAAAAAGAAACACAACTTATTTATAATGTGAGTGTGTGTGTGTTTCACAGGACAGTACATCCCCCTCTGTGATGAAGACGGTTACTACAAGCCAGCACAATGCCACGGCAGTGTTGGACAGTGCTGGTGTGTTGACAGATATGGAAATGAAGTAATGGGATCCAGAACGAATGGTGTTGCAGACTGTGGTAAGAAGGATTTTTTATTTAATAATTTTCAAGAACAGGATGAGTTCTTAAGAATCTCATTCATTTGTCTAAGCATTTAATGAGGGCGTATTTTATGCCAAAAAATGTAGAATATATTGGGGGAAGTGGAAGATGACAAAAAGACTCACTCCTAGCCTAAGGAAAACTTGTGTAAATAATAAATAGAACACATTACTTAAGTCATTTAAGTCAGAAGAATTAACAGGTGGGTTCCTTTTACTGCTTCAGATACAGAAATATTAAATACCTCCCGTTTTCATCTCAAGTAAAGCAGATCTTTGTCATCCACTCTATTCCAAATTAGCTAACCCCAGTGTATGCCTTGTCCCCAGATGACACCCTTTTGTCTTATGCCTTTGGAGAAATTGACTTAGGGATTATGTAGGCTCATTCACAAAAGAAAAGCTAACCTTTTTAAAGGAAAGGCCCATAAATTGCAGCTATATGAGTAGATCTCCTTATATTCGGATAGGAAAAATATAGTTTAAATGTTTGAAAAGTAATTATAATTAATATAACATATACAATTATATATAATTAATATTTCTTTTCATGAACATGATTTTTATGTATATATCTAAAATAGTGTTAGAGTTAAGTTGCATATCATGCACGTGTATTTTTAAAGTTTTAAATGTGGTATATTTTTTGTTTCATGAAATATTTTTTTCAGAATGCAAGTTTCAAATGAGTATTTTTGATTGTATGATGGGGAGTTTTCATTATAAAACTCATTTAGCTACACACACATACACACACACACACACACGCAAACACAACATGTACACTCACATGCTCATGGACACATATATACTAGGGATTAAATGGACTGTGTCTCAATGCACATGACCAAAAAAGAAAATAAAGTACTTGATCAATCTTGGATTTTAGATAATGTCTAGTTGTTTTTTTAAGTGGTTTTTATTTATTTACTTAGTTATTTAGTTAGTTTCTTCCATGATTTTATTTAAATTCAATTTAGTTAACATATAGTGTAGTATTGGTTTCAGGAGTAGAATTTAGTGGTTCATCTCTTACATACAACATCCAAGGCTCTTCTCAACAAGTGCTGTCCTTAATGTCCATCACCCATTTAGCCCATCCCTCCCACCCACCTCCCCTCCAACAACCTTCATTTTGTTCTCTTAGTTAAGAGTTTCTTATGGTTTGCTGTCTCTGTTTTTATCTTATTCTATCTTCCTTATCTTCCCCTATGTTCCTGTTTCGATTCTTAAATTCCATATATGAGTGAAATCATATGGTACTTGTCTTTTCTGACTGACTTATTTTGCTTATTGTAATACATTCTAGTTCCATCCACGACATTGCAAATGGCAAGATTTCATTCTTTTTGATGGTTGAGTAAAATTCCATTGTATGTACATACATACACAAAGAGATTATATATACATATGTATATATATACACATATATACCACTTCTTCTTTATCCACTCGTCAGTCAATTGATATTTGGCTATTGTTGATAATGCTGCTACTTTATGCAACTTTTAAACTGATAGACTGTGATTATTTAAAAATATGTAAATTGTAAACTATATAAAGGTAATCTCATCTAGTGCTTAAGTACCTCTTCTGCGTGTATTTATTCCATAACATTTTTAATAGCTTGGTTTTGGTTTTCTAGTCAATGTTATTAGAATTAAGTGAGATAAAGTAGTATTAAGTAGATGCCTAATATAACTTTAACATGTAAAAAATATATCTTTGAAATAGGTAGTTTAAAATGGCTGCATTATTAATTACAATATAAAATACAAATTATCAGTGATGCCAATTGTCAATGATGTAAATAAAAGTTATATGGGGATGAATTCAAAGAGTGAACAGGGAAATTGTTGTGAGAACATGGCTTCTGAGTTTTCTTAGCATCTTGAAATTAAGAAGCGACAATGTATAGGAGGATAGAAATAACATTGTCTTCACACAAGATTTGAATTTCAATGTGTTGTATATTGTATATTATAAAAAATAGATTACATTAGTAAGATTTGTTTTAATTAGCTACCTAAAATTATAAGACTAAAATATTAGCAGAGGTAGGAAATAAATACACACTAACATTAGAGGAGTTGAAAAATAAACATAAAGAAATATATGGGCATTGCGGCCTCTATAAATGATAATGTATAGATTTCCAAATATTTCTAAAGTACTGACTACCTATGTTAGTTTTCTGTTGCTGTTGCAAAAAAATTCCATAATTTCATTTTTTTAACATTTATTTATTTTTGAGAGACAAAGAAAGACAGAGCACGAGCAGGAGAGGGTCAACAGAGAGGGAGACACAGAATCTGAAGCAAACTCCAGGATCCAACCTGTCAGCATGGAGCCCAATGCGGAGCTCAAACACATGACTGTGAGATAATGACCTAAGCCAAAGTTGTATGCTTAACCAACTGAGCCACCCAGGTTCACCACCAAATTTCCATAAATTTAGTGGCTTAAACAACAAAAGTGTATTATCTTACAGTTTATGTGTCCAAAGCCCAACGTGTGTCTTCTTGAACTAAACATCAGAGAGTCATCAGTGCTGCATACCTTCTAGAGGCTGTATGGGAAATCTGTTTCCTTGCCTTTTCCACCTTCTATAGGCTGCTCATATTTCTTGGCTCATTGACCCATGTCTCCTAATTCAAAGCTAACAACATCGCATCTCTCTGACTGTTCTCTGTAATCACAACCCCCTCTGACTCAATCTGGAAAGGTTCTTTGATTTTAAGGATGCGGGTGATCATCTGAGCCTGTTTGAATAATTCAGGTTAATCTCCCCATATCCAGGTCCTTAATTTAATCACATCTGCAAAGTTGCTTTTTTACCATTTAATGTCACATTCATAGATTTCAGCAATTAGGAAGTGAATGTTTTCAAGGAGCAATTATTTTGCCTACTGCACTGACTGGAGAAATTTAAAATTCTTTGTAAAATTCAAAACTTGACATGAGCCTCTATAAAAACTGGGCTGAGATCAATATTACTGAACTGGAAACCTTGCATATCAGATCTCATTACTGATTCAGCTTTTTAGGACACAGCTTTCAACAAATGATAGAAAATGGATTTTTCCTTATCTTTGTTAAGTAAGTGAAAGGGCAAAGTAAAATGGTTTAATTTGCTTAATTTTCATCAGAATTTTATACACCTCAGAAACTATCCGATTACCTAATCAAATGGCTTTAATAATAATTTTACTTTTTTTTCCTAAGCTATTGATTTTGAGATCTCTGGAGATTTCGCAAGTGGAGACTTCCATGAATGGACTGATGATGAAGGTGATGAAGATGATATGAATGATGAAGATGAAATTGAAGATGATGATGAAGATGAAGGGGATGACGATGATGATGGTGATGACCATGATGGGTACATCTGATTAATGAGAGCTGAGATCTATAAATTCTACATTTCTATTATTTACAAAGTGATAACCTATTGAGAATTATCTTCTTGCCCTAAAACAAAAAGATTCTAAAACTCACATATATTTTGTATAATGATTTCAAATATTGCAGCTAATGTCATAGGACTTTATGTTTAAATAAGAATCATTTATCTTGAGTTTTTATATGCCTTAGAGAAAAAGAAAGTGCATATGGAATCTAGCTGGAGAGAAAAATAATGTTAGGAAGAGCTACTGATATAAACAAACAAATTTTCATAAGAACCAACTATGTCAATCTTCCACAAGCAAGGTGCTTGAGGTTGTATATGTTATTTTCTGAGATATTATAAGTTAAATTTATAATAACTTATTAGTGGCTTGAGACCCACATATTTTATACTATTAAGCATGACATTAATTGCTATTCTAAGGTAGCATCTTCCCAAATTTACAGTGAAGGAGGGGATAGTGAAGGGTAAGGAAAACAGTGACAAGTGTAGAGTCCTCCATCGTGTTTACGTGAAGAGTGATGTTTTCAATTATGAAATTATTCTGGATATGCTAGGATATTTTACAAAACGGCAAGTACGGAAAACCATGGATTCTGAAAGTTAAAAACTTCGTTGTCCTTTCTAATTTTTGTTTAACTTGGATAGCATTCTCATGTAGATTTTTTATGTTCTTAAACGGCATGATTTCTTTTCCTTTCTAGATTTCTTTATCTTTCTGACCAGCAATTTAGGGTGCAGAATTTAAAGTAGGAAGACAAAAGGAAAGATTCATTTAAGCCACATTTTGACAAAAGGTTTGTCATTTGCCTCAATGTCAACTTTAAAAATCTTAATTCTTATTTTATTTCTTATTTTAGATAAAATTTTGCATTTAATCCTAGAATTATCACATTTTTATTACTAGTGTCACAACCTAGAGACCGTATTGTACGGTGCCTTGCAAAATAGAAATAGAAAGGTTTTAGCATGCATACCAATATAGGATATTAGGCAATATATAAGCACACCTAAGTAACAATACCAGTAAAGGTACTGCTGCTGGAGTGAAGAAAATGGAAAATGTTTCTTTCTTTTTTTCTATTGTTACATAATTGCCATGTGGACTTGTTTATGATTATTGTGTAGAGTAGCATTTAAGATTTAACTGTAACAAAAGTTACTTTAATTGCTGTATTTAAGTTAGCATGTTAATTAATTGTGTAGACATTTTGGCAAACCATCACTTTTAAGTATATCAGACCTATGGTTTTGTTCCCATAATGCAAATGGAAAAACCTATTGAATTTTATGCATTGCTATCATAATTTAAGCAGTGAGTCAACTTTTCTCCCAATATACAATTCATTGAAGGTCCAATTGGTGAATTATTTCCATTTAAATTATACACACTAAATGAAACTTTAATGTTGATTTTATGTAATATTTAAAGTACAATGCATTTTCTTTTTTACTGTTTATGTATAGTTTGCAAAATAAAGAATCTTGTAACCAAATTAAACTGTTTTATAATGATTTTCTGGGTTATAGATAGCACAAAGTGTTAATATTTTTCTTGATTTTTTTAAATGATGCATCACAAGCAAGCTAAGAAAGTGTTTTGATATTTGAAATCAGAGTTCTTGACATCTTGGATATTGTTTTCCTGTATACATTAAAACTTATTTTTATTTTTTGATGTTTTTTTTTTTCATTTCTCATAGAAAGTAGATCATTTTTTTTTTTGTTAATGGTGTTATNAAGAAAGTGTTTTGATATTTGAAATCAGAGTTCTTGACATCTTGGATATTGTTTTCCTGTATACATTAAAACTTATTTTTATTTTTTGATGTTTTATTTTTTTCATTTGTCATAGAAAGTAGATCATTTTTTTTTTGTTAATGGTGTTATTTTATTTTTTTTAATTTTTTTTATGTTTTATTTATTTCTGAGAGAGAGAGAGACAGACAGCATGAGTAGGGGAAGGTGAGAGAGAGAGGGAGATACAGAATCCAAAACAGGCTCCAGGCTTTGAGCTAGCCGTCAGCACAGAGCCTGACGAGGGGGCTCCAATCCACAAACCGTTAGATCATGACCTGAGCAGAAGTCAGATGCTCAATCGACTGAGCCACCCAGGTGCCCCTAAGGTGTTATTTTAAACCCATTTTTGTGATATCATATTTAAAATATTGAGCTAAATTCCTATGTCAACAGCCATTTTGAAGAGGGATAGACTTATCTATCTGACACATGTATAGGAATTATAAAATATGTTATGGATAGTTAGAAAAAGAAAAACAACAAAATTCTAAGTAGAGGTTTAGTAAATGGATTTAAAGTAACAAAGTGGCCTTGAAATTAAGCTATTTTTTTAAAAAAGCATTCTTTCAGGGTCCCAGAAAAGCAACCAATTCAACAGCAAATATAAAATTGAAAAAATTGAAAATGTTTACATTATTAAGCTTTATATAATGTTTGTATACAACATCTATTTGTATATACGTGTATAAAAATTCTATTTGTGGTGCATACTAGGTCTCCTGACCATCACTTAATTCATTTCATATATCTTAATTCAATACAACTATACTTATTTACTTACTCTCAAAATACCAATATTGAGCACTTACTCTAATCCAGGCACTATTTTAGGCACTATAGATTAATTGGTGAAAAAAATAATTATGAAGTTAATATTCTACTGTGGAAGATAGGCGATACATTTATCCCTAGGCCATAACATAGTGTAACTGCATTCAGAATTAGAAAAAAAAATCAAACAAGCTATTTCCTAGACTTCATTTGGATAAAAAATAATGTATTTTGAAAACTTAAGAAGAGTCCTTGATACAAAATCAAAATTTTAAGGAAGCATTTTTTGTTAAAGAGAATCAAATTATCTTAACATTTAGTGCATTTGTGTAGTATAGACAGCACATGTAAAAGTTAAAAATTAGAAGAGAGTCAGAATCATGAGAAACTAAGGTTTAAAGTTCTTGGAAGAAAAGAGTGGAAACATGCAAATAACATCAAAAATTCTCGGCCTGTCATAAATCTAATTTGGAAATTCATAAATACATGAATTTTGTTGTGTATATCTACCATGGAACTTTGGATATGTTATATAACACTACCAAGGAAACCAGCCAAATTAAAAACAAAGATTAAACATTTTAATATTAATCAAAAGGATGTAAAGCAAACCTTGTGTTTCTGCTAATCTTTTAATAGAATAATATCAATCAAGCCAAAATATCAAAATCATTAGAATTTTCTAATTAATTGATGAAACAGATACTGAGTTCTTTATTTTCTGTATAAATATTTACATATTTTCATTTTATATGAAATTCAAAAGGATGTGAAAAGTAACTCAAAATAAACATTGATTCATATGGCCTGCTCATAGTTTATTTAGAGTGGTTTTAGAAAGGTTTATAAAATACATTTGCTTTGAAATAAACATTTTGATGACATGCTTTGGATACAATGAATGACATTATGGCTGTATGTAGTAGATAGTTCAGGACCCCATGCTTAATCCACTTATTAGACCACTAATAAATACCTGGGGAATAACTACAGAAAGAAAACCAAACCAAATAGAATAATCATCATTAATGCATGTATTTTGTCTGATATACAAAAGTATGTGCATGCACACACACACATACATACATACACACAATTAATAAAATTTTTGTCTTTGATTTAAAAAGGTCGAGCAATAGCTAAGTCAATTCACATTTATTTCTCTTCTTGCTTGTTCATGATGAAGGAAATATACTGGATCTATTAGATTTCTCAGATGAAATAAGAAAACATTAAAATATTATAACCTATCATGGTACAAATATATAAATAAGTGATAATATGAGCTTCCTGCAGATTATTTTGTTTAACATTATAGTTGATATTGAAGTTAATATAATGCAAAAAAACATTTTCATTCATACTGGTACACATTTTGATATGAAATAATATCAGCTTTTTACTTCTATGTTTTAAAAAATATTTCATAAATTATTACTTGAATCCATGAAACTTTAATCAGTGATTGAATCAACAACATTTCAAAAAGAACATTTCATCGATAGCTGTAAGCAATACATATGTCATCTCTCCTGGGACAAGGCAATTTGGAATAGTCTTTTTGAATAATCCCTATTTTCTCTCCTCAATTGCATGTGAATTTCTCCCACTTTGTGCTACCTAAGGCCTGGTTTACCTATTTGCCCCTTACCTCAGTAAAAAGCTTAACAAGTAAAAGGAATACAAATAAATGCATCACGAAACATAAATTAAAATGACAAAATGAAAAACTATAGGTGAGAAACATGAAAATGTCATCAACCTGTATACCCCATCATACCCATATTCAACTCTTTCAAAGACATCCTTGTGAAATTTATTTTTAATATATTTTTAAATGAAGACTCACCCTCTCAGTCTTTACAAATGGACGTTCTTTTTTTTTTTTTAATGTTTTTTGTTTATTTCTAGGAGAGAGAGAGACAGCGTGAGCAGGGGAGGGTCAGAGAGAGAGGGAGTCACAGATTGAAACAAGCTCCAGGCTCTGAGCTGGCAGTCAGCACAGAGCCCGACGCGGGGCTCGAACCCACGAACCGCGAGATCATGACCTAAGCGAAAGTCGGACGTTTAACCGTCTAAGCCACCCAGGCGCCCCTCACCCTCTCAGTCTTTAAACACATAAATCACCCATATGCAAACCTGTGTTTGAAATCTATGTCTCACTTTTCTTGTCAGTCAAATGTGGTTTAATGTAGTTGATCCAAGAAAAATGGCATAAATGTTATATGGAAAACGTGTTGAAAGCAGAAGCATCATGTCTGTCATATAGTAGGTACCCCTTAAAGGTTAATTTTTTTCTGTCAAATTTTAAGTGGGATAGCACTAGACCTCCTGAAGCTTTCAAAATACATTGACAGAATTAGTTTCTCTTTTTAAAACTTTTTCCATGTCCATTTAAACAAATGATCCAATTTATAATATTTTCATATTACTAAAAAGAGGTATAAATAATGTTTACATCATAAGGTCATTGTAAGCATTAAGATCAATTAATGCATATGTATCTGGGACACAGTAAGTACCAAATAATTCCAAATATTATTATCATATGGGCATGACATAGCAAAACACAGTCAGAAATTTAAAAATTAAATTCCAAGCCCAAATATCTTGGCTAGTTGGCTTTCCCAAATATTTCTTCATTTTCAAGTAGGTATTTTCAAAACTAATATTGACTAGTATCTGGGTACATTTACTGCATGTACCATATATTAAATGTTAAATGCATTAAATCCATACAGTAAGCTAGAAAAAGGATACTATATTTTTATGTTAGAAGTGAAGTATCATAGAATCACTAGTACTCACCATACCCTGTGTATGTGAGGTGTCTTTCCCTTTTTCTTCGCAGTCAAGTTGGAACCATGTGAACAGTCTGGTCAATTGACAGTGAACCACCATAACGTGGGGTGCTTAAAAGGACAGGTGTCATCTACTTTACAGGCAGTTGAGATTACAGAGTGATGGAGCTATAACTTCAGCCTATGGGAAATCAGAGATAATTGTTTTTGTGTTCTCTTTTAGGAAGCCTCTAGTCCAGAAAAATTAGATCACCTCTGAACATGACCCAGGACATCAGTATGGAAGCTAAATCACAAATTTGGGCATCACCAGCTTGGTAGAGCCCAATAGTAACTTCTTTTGTAATTTCATCATGCTTATTCTTAAAATGTACTTTCTATTTAAGGACTAACCTTTTCAAAACATTCATTATCCAGAGTTTGAGGTGTCCTAGCCAAAATAATGGTTATTTACAGAAATTTTTCAATATAGTTTTCCCTTAATTGTCATGCTAAATTTGTCTTTTTAATTGAGATATTAAATATTGCCAAATTTCATTTTTTCAGTCCTTCTAAGGTAAGATTTAGAAGTTCCAGAGTTGAAAGGAAGCAGTAATTAGATACCATAAATCTGTTACAGGGTTTAACAGGAGTTGCAGCAATGTGTCATTTGGAATTTATTAGACATAAAAACCAAAATTTGTGAACAGCATTACTTATACTGTTAAAAACTTCAGCATTTGGGGAGGATAAGGTAGAGATAGAACTGTAAGAAGTGTGAATGGGGTAATTTGGCAGAGCCTCAAATAGAGAATGAATCTGAAACATGAATCACCTGACATTTGCCCCAAATTTGCAAACTCTCTTTTTTCTTGTACATAGATATCAGCATGAAAATGGGCATTATTGGTAAAGTATTTCTTAGTTTATTTTAACCAGAGAGCTTTCCCTGATATGACATATAAAACTGGAAACATTTTTCTCTTTTAGGATAATGTGTTCTAGGTGCTCATCATTTCACTGCAAACAACATCAGTTTCATAATTATAGGAGCAATGAGTGAAGATTCCAATCTGGACCTCACATTCTTATAAAATAAAATGACAGCAAAATAAGTTGTACTTATGTTACATCTTGCTAAACTAATAATTTTATCTCAGGGTGGGTCCAGTTAGTCATGTGAACTGCGGACTACGAGAACACTGATTTATTAATTAACATGGATAGTTATATCAGTTTCATAATTATAGGAGCAATGAGTGTCTACATCAATCTCAGGTTAGTTTCTAAAGTTTGTGATCATTTGAATAAATGCTTATTTTCATGTCAGTGTACATTTGTCTCTGGTCTATTTTTTTTTTAATTGGGGCTTTCTTAAAAGACCATTATTTAAAATAAAACCATCCTGGCCACTTAAAGTGAGGAGGAACAGAAAAGAGTTGATAAGGTTAACCGTTTCCTACATTAATTTCTATATACAATGGAATTTATGGATTTAGCATTCAACATTTGAGGTATTCCATGACCATGTAGGCATTTTTAACTTGATTCCTCCTGATCTTAGGGAAGTGAGAATACATAGCTCTTGATCTGCCATTCACCCACTATCCAGTTACCAAACTAGTTTTAGAAGAGCTACCTCTTCTGTTTTGAGAAATTCTCATTCATGTTTGGATCCCATTTTATGGAAAAAATTTCAAACCATAGAGTGTCAAATAGCAAATAGCCCTAAAGAATGTAGAGTGGGTACCAACCACCTGCTAATAGTTGCTAGTTGTGTTTAGAATTATCCTGGATAGGAAGTGACTTCATGACTGGAGTTCACTGTATAGTAACTTATTCTCTAGTTTGATTATGGAACAGTTTTGCCAGAATCTGGCCTAGAATCTTGCAAACGGAAAATATTTCAGTTGTATTCTTCCCCAGGTGGCTTCAACATGAGCCTCTTCCATGCCAAGAAAGACACTGTCATGTCTTACCAGCAAAAAACACCTCACCCTGTCCATGTAGTGCCTCAGGCAGGCTAATTTTAGCTCTGGACTTTGATGGGGTTCCTCTCAAAGAGCTGTTGGTTTAAACCATGGTCTAGGATATACTGTAAGGGAAAGCTTTCAATGTTTATAAATATCACCATCTCTATTTTAATTCTTCATACTGAAATAAAAGACAATTAATGAAGTCTCAAATGAAAATTAAACTTTTATAATAGCTGCTATACTCTTTTACAATAGGTCCCCATTAAAAATATAGCATCTCTACTAATCACTTTCAAAAGGCATTTCTAAGGCATTATTTAGACATGCATTATTATGGGTATGGCTACTTCCAGATTATAATGTGAATCTTTCATGATTCTCTTTTCTTTGATTCCTCTTTCTGACTTCTGGGGAAAAAATTATACACTAAAAATGAAAAGCACAAGTCAGTTCATCTTACACTGGTCTGTGCCCAAACAAGAAGAGGTTCATATTAATAGATACAATTAATCTGGGGTAATTATTATATTAAATTGTCATGCTTCTGATAATCTCTGTGCCCTAATAGCATATGTCTTTAAACAAATGATGATTTAAATAAAACTCTATTTGTAAAACACATGCCATTAAATGTAAGTCTCTGTGGGAAGGGATTCAGTGAATACTGACATCTCTTTAAAAGAAAAGAGAAAGTACCTGAGCCCCAGGGGCCAGAGATGAGTAACAAAGGGAAGTCCTCAACGGTTATCAAAATAAATAAAATCAAAGTCATGTGACTAATATAACATGTTAGTGAGCCTACTTTTTTCTTTCTTCAACATTAGCCAAAGCATTGCCCCCACCATCAAAAACCTCACTTTTCTCCAGCCCATGTTTCACGTCAATCATACATCTCTAGCTGTATAGTTATTCTGTGACACTAGACACAATGCAAGGTAAACAAAATTGGGACCATTTGTTCTTGAATTGATCACCACCCATTTCATCCCAATACCTCCGGGCAGCATGGCACCTGGTGCAGTTGTGCTCACCAGGTGAAGCCTTGATTGCAGAAGCTTCCACAGCAATAACAATTCCTTAGCCTTTCTTTTCATCAACAGAGAGGAAAATGGCTAGAGATGATCCTGTTTCGTGGTAGTGTACATGCAGAAGCCCTCCACATATATATATAAAGCTAGCAGCAAGAGAATTGATTGCTCATCCTCATGTCATGAATCCTCATGTCAAACATGTTGATTCATTCTTTTCCAACTGCCTGCCTCAGAAATGGCTGAAGACTGACATACTTCCCTCTCCTTTACCTTTATTGTCTCCTTTTTAAACTTCTATCTCCTGGCAAAATGTTAGAATATATGAGTTGTGTTATGCCAGAGTGGTTCAGTCAGTTAAGCTGATTTAGGTTCAGGTCAAGATCTCAGGGTCTTGAGACCAAGCTCCTGTTGGGCTCCATGCTGAGTGTGAAACCTGCTTAAGATTCTCTCTCTCCCTCTCTCTCTGCCCCACTCCCACTTTCATCTGTGTGTTCATGCATTCACATGTGTGCTCACTTGCTCTCTAATAAAAAATAACTAAATAAAAATTTGAAAAAGAAAATATGAGTCAGTTTCAAAAGTGTGTGCATACACATATGCATGCGCGCACACATACACACACAAACACACATACCTTTTCTCACACTCACACACACTAAAGAGAAAGAAAATACACATGTATTTATTATTTTAAGTAGGGAGCTTACACTGAAGCATTTTTGAGGTCTCATTTCTTCTTCCACAGCATGCATAATGAGCAACATAAGGAATATAACTACACTTGGAAAGATGTTTATCGATTTTAACATGCTAAAAACTAATTATGCTATAGGTTCTATCAAAGTTGTGCTGATATTGATGGAGCCTTTAATGATATCTTCCTTGCATGAACAGACCATAAACAAATTGCTGCTGCTTTACAAGCACATTAATTTCTAATGTAGGAGGAAGTTTCTTTTTTGACAGAACTGAGTTTGCAGTCCAAGCATTACCACCTGCTTCATCATAAAAGCATATGATGTGATATAATTGAGTTCTAAGTTAACTCCTTTACAAAATTAATGAGTAGGTAAGTGGTTGGGCATTAAAGTAAAATACTGAGTGATTATTTTATATTCCTACATAAATGCCTATGAAGTAAAACTATTGGTAAATTATCTACTAAACCTAAGTAATAATTGTTCTGGAATAATAATGTGAATTGTCTGACTTCTACAGTGACTCACTTTATAAGGACAAGTGCTTCACTGAGACTCTTAGTGTAGTTAATATAATGCCATAGTGACCTTGAAGTCTGTTTTCATGGAGAAGAACATTTGGCCAATTTATGAAAAATAACATTTAATCAATTTTTAGGGAAGGTAGAAGCTCTGGGTAAGGCATGAAAAAAGAAAATTTTCAAGCAAATTAATGAAATCAAATCCAGCCCAAGTCTCATCTTAGCTAGGAAGTCTATCCCAAGAATTAGCCCCTCTTTTAAGACTGAGTTAATCTTCTCTTTAGCTGTGTGTCCTTGGTGAGTTATAACATCCCTCTCTCACAAAACTTACTATATTGGAATGTAACTATTATTGGAATATCGATCTCTCAACCCCTCTAAGACATTTTAGTAGCTTGCTCTTTTTTAGATCCCAGCAATAAACACAACTATAGTTGATCTTAAAACTTGTTAGGGAAAAGATTGTTAGGCAGAAAGCAAAGAGCTCAGACTGCAGAAGGGATAACAGAAGAGATGATAAGGTAGGATGGAGCTAGAGCGTGGGATGGGCAGAGGAGGCTGGAAATTGAACCAATTATAGAAAGGCAAGTCTGATCTTTGTTGGGCTTTGGAAGTACTTTTGCAGAGAGCTGATGTAAAGATGGTCCAAGTTTTGAGAGTTAGAAAAATTTTAAAGAGAAACAGAATTTGCTAAAATGCAAGTGTGCCTTGAAAAATAAGGAGTGTTAATGGCCATTCCATATATAGAGTTTCAGCAAATATGAATGTAATTTTATGCTCCGTGGAACACACTAAACCCCAAAAAGGTCTACTCCAAAATATTTTGATAAAGCCAAATATGTCTTAATGCTAATTCACTGGAAGAATCAATTGTCACTCCCACATAGATATTTCTGCATCTGTTGACAGCTATTCTGCTTTTTATTCATTACAAGTCTCAGGGATAAAAATCTGATCATTGGCTTCAGGGCCATTCTTTTATCCTTTGAAACCTAATGAAAAGGAATTGACCTAAAACAAGCCATTTATCTGAAGGAAATATTAGGACTTTGCCTATATTATTTTCACACAACTAAACAGTCATCCTAAGGGCATGATAACTTCTGAAAGAATATTGCATTAATTAGATTATTTATACTGAAAGTGAAAGCAACCAAACTCAAATTACTATGAACAAAATGAGAAGTCTTGCATCTTCTCATGAGAAATCCATGCTGTGCCAATCTAGAGGCACAGCTTAATCTAAGCATTTAACCACCTATTAAGGCACTGTTTCTATCTCTTTCAATTATTCTACTTTTCTTTCTATTTCTCTGGCTGCAAAGTGAGGCTGCCTTGTGTTGTTGCAAATATGTCATCAACAGTTCTAGCTAACTGTACATGGTTAGTTTAATAACCAAGCAGTAACAGAGACCCTTTTCCCAAATAAGTTTCTAAAACAAAACAAAATAAAACAAAAACAAAAACCAAGGAGAGAAAAATAAATCTTGTTTGGCCTTGGTTGAGTGCGATACAGTCTTTGAAATCATCACTTAGACCTGGGCAATGTGGCATTCTGTTTGATTCTGTCTCAACTATGTGTCCACCTGTGACACCAGAGAGTGTGATCAACCTATTTATGTGGATGGAAAAAAAACAAATTCTCCAAAACAGGAAGATATGGCTCTGTAATAAAGAAATATTTGATCTTCTGGGAAATGGGGATATTGCAGATATTTTAAAAAAAGAGGTAAGATACATAAAATTTTGAGCTTTTTCCATGAAACTGTAGAGTACAAAAGAAATGTATAAGACATTATTATAGCTAATTCCTATTAGCCTTGTGTTCCTACTTTCTGTACGCAACTCCACACATAGCAGCACATTCCTGGTTCCTGAACTCTTGAGTCCTCCTCCCAACTCTTGCCCTTATGGACTCCTCAACAAGATGTCAGATTGCCTAGCATAATGCAAAATTCTATAAAATGTAACACATTCTAATTATGAGGTTATGAGGAAACAGGCACTTGGATACATCCCTGGTGGGAATACAAAGGGGTACAATCTTTCTGGTGGGAATTTTGCATTACCTAACAAAACACATGCCCATTTACTGTCTCACCAGTAATCCCATATCTAAGAATCTACCCTGAAGACAACTTCAAAAAACCCAAAAATACATATGTACAAGATCCTCTATAATTGCAAAAATACTGGAAGTAATCTAAATGTTTATATGTAGGAAAATGGGTGAATACTTTCAGTTTAAAAAAATGAATGAGAGTGAGATCGTTGAAGTGAGGCAAAATGATTTCCAGGATATAATTATAAGTGAAAAAAAAGCAAAGGAGTCTCAGTACCTCATGCAGGTACTTATTTTTTTTTAATTTTTTAATGTTTTTGTTTATTTCTTAGAAAGATACACACACATACAGCGTGAGCAGGGGAGGGTCAAAGAGAGAGGGAGATACAAAATCTGAAACAGGCTCCAGGCTCTGAGCTAGCTGTCAGCACACAGCCCTATGCAGGGCTCGAATCCACAAACCGTGAGATCATGACCTGAGCCAAAGTTGGACCCTTAACCGACTGAGCCACCCAAGTGCCCCTGCAGGTACTTATTTTAATTACACAGAGAAAAGAGTAATAATTATAGTGGGTAAGTAGGGCAGACACCATCTTAGCTAAGAAGACATAGATTCCCAGTAATATGAAATTATATATCCCCTGATATACACCACAGATAAGGCCAGCATATTGTGATTTCATTTTGCAAAAATTTATAATAATGACAATTTAGGGGCGCCTGGGTGGCTCAGTCGGTTAAGCGTCCAACTTCAGCTCAGGTCATGATCTCACGTTCGTGGATTTGAGCCCCTCATCAGGTTCTGTGCTGACAGCTCAGAGCCTGGATCCTGTTTCGGATTCTGCGTCTCCCTCTCTCTCTGACCCTCCCCTCTCATGCTCTGTCTCTCTCTGTCTCAAAAATAAATAAACTATAAAAAAAATTATAATAATGACAATTTAGTCACAAGGAAATATTAAACAATTTGAATGAGAGGTATTCTATAAATAACTGTCCTGGACCCTTCAAGATCATCAAAGTCAGAGAAGACAAAGAAATATATGAAACTGTATTAGATTGAAGGAAACTAAGGAAACATGACAACTAAATACCTAAGAGATGTGAATTTGATTCTGGATCAGAAAAAGTTTATTAGTAGAAAAATTACAAACTTTGAATAGTTACAGATAAGTTAATAGTATTGCATTGATATGAATTTCCTGGTTCAGGTCATTTTACTATGATTAAGTAAGTTGAAGGAAGGGTCTAAGGAGCTCACTATACTCTCCTGTAACTTTTAAGTAACTTTAAAATACTTTCAAAATAAAACGTTAAAATGAGTATAAAAAAATCTACAGAATTTGTATGTAAGAGTTGACCATGAACATCTAAGGATTGGCCATAGTCTCTTAGAGCCACTGACTTTCATCCAACAATCCAGATAACAAAGTGTGTTGGTTTTCTATGGATGTCATGATAAAGTATCACCAACTAAGTGGCTTAACACAACAGAAATTTATGCCCCTCAATTTTGGAGGCTAGAAGTTAGAGATCAAGTTATGTGTAGGGTTGATTCCTCCCGAGACCAGTCTCCCAGCTTCTGCTAGTTCCTTTGTGACAGTGTGACTGCAGCCTGAATCAGGTACTGTTGTCCTTCTATGCATGCCTGTAGCCATATGTTCTCTTTTTTTTTTTTTTTTTAAGAATATCAGTTGTACTGGTTTAGGGCCCCACCCTACTTCAAGTTGACCTTATCTTAACTAAATGCAGCTGTAACAATCCAGTTTCAAATAAGTTCACATTCTGAAGTACAGTACTGGGAATTAGGGAAAAAATACACTTTTTTGTATGGTGGGGGAATGGTGCAGTGAGTAGAAGACACAGTTCAACCTATAACACAAAGACGTCTGGTCCAAAACTCCCTTCACCCCAACTCCCCGCTCCCTACCCACTCTAAGAAGGATTTTGTCAGAGAAGGTTATGTTCATTTGTAATTATATGCAAATATTTCAAAATGTTGATGATAAAACCTGGTGTTATACAAAAGAATCATTTTATACAATACATCATGAGATCTCACTCCACCATTTACAAACTGTGAGTACCGAGAGTGTGATTATTCAGTACTTCTTTGTGATATCTGAAAAATAATTTTATTCAATATAAGCTCTTGAGAGGCAAGTTTCTCTCACTTGATGAGAACATTATCATGATGGGAGGATATGAAAACACCCAAGGTTATTTTTGGAAAATAATAAATATCTGGGCATGTTCTATCACATGTTAAGTGTTCTCATAAAACTACATTTAGGAAAATAATGTGATCACTGCAATTATAAAGAAAATTGGTAAGAAAAAAGAAACAGATCCAAAAAGATATAAGAATTAAATATGTTAAAAAGACATACAAAATTAGTAGGGCAAGAATTCATAAATCAAGTAATTAATAAGCTTTCTAAGATAAAATGTAGGATCCATATCTTAACTAAGACATATGTTTAGATAAGTTAATGTATGTCAAACATTTAAAAAATGAAATAATAAAAGTTCTAGAAGAAAAATTTAGGTTTATTTATATGATCTTTGCACAAGAGGAGGACTTTCCAGGATCTTGATATTTCCTGATATTTTCAAAATCTGAAACTAAAGGAAAGATTGGTAGATATCATTATATTAAAATATTATAACTATTTTAAGTTTTTACAAAATAAACACTGTTAACCTATTTTAAACTTAATCAACAAATTTCAGCAAATAATTGCAGTAACAAAATCCACTTAGGGCTAAATCCCTAATTAAATAAATAATCTTTGATTATATAAATAATAGACATGTTTCAATGATTCTATTTTTTTCTTTTAGTCTATTTACTTATTTTGAGAAGGGGGGGCAGAGAGAGAGGAAGAGAGAGAGAGTATCCCAAGCAGACTCCACACCAGCAGTGCAAGCCCCACACGGGACTTGAACTCCTGAACTGTAAGGTCATGACATGAGCTGAAACCAAGAGTTGGAAGCCTAATGGACTGAGCCACCCAGGTGCCCTTCAATGATTCTATTTTTAAAACTACACACACACACACACCTATAATAACAATAAGATTCCAGTGAAGTGATGCTCCTCGACTATAAAGGTAGGATAAAAAAGAATTAAAGACAATTCAGCAACTTTCACCTATTTGTAATGTAGACAGTCAAAAACAATTGATTTAACAGAGAAAGTGTTAAATCAATTCTGTTGCCACAGGAAAAGACAAAAAAGAAATATTATGCAACCATTATAAATGGGAGCTTTAGAAAAATACCTGATGACATGTGTAACAGCCCATAGTATATAAATATATTAAATACATAACTGTATATATAAGGAGTACATGCTTCTGTATCATATATAAATGATTTTATGTAAACATTAGAATAAATACACATTTTCTATATATACATATTTAGAATATATGGCTTTTCAATATGTAGAATAGATAAATAATTTTCACATATATAAATAAATATATAAACACCTATATCTATAAGATTATAATACATAAATATATGTATACACATATAGAGATATATGCATACAAATATATGTATGAGTATACATCATGAAAAATCGTATTCTGTAAAAATAAAATATGCATATGCATAGATAACACAGATTTGTATCTGTAGATATCTATAGACTGTGCTATTTATTTTCACTTGTTACATAGAACAGTTGTATGTGTGTTTATAGTGGTGAACTTTTAAATAATTTTTCTTTTCTATTTTCCATTATTCTGTACTACTTAAGCTATTCTAAATTTTTATTAATGTTTTCTAAACTTACGACAAAGTTGTGCTTTCGAATTTCAGATTGGGTAAAGAACTGGGTATGAAGAGCTGTTGACTTGCTTGTTTACTGCAGTTGGTTGTTCCTTTCTGGAGTTGTGTGTCAGTGGAAACATTTATTCTTCTTGATGGTGTCTGTTGAAGAACAGCACATAACTTTTTTTTTAAACCATAGTCCCTTTTGAACATTTTAATGTATCAGGTTTTCACTCACATGTAAAAGACAACCAGTCACATGGAATATCTGTTTTCCTTTGTAATTCCTCATGGCAGAGGCTCCTGACTCTTGATTTCTCAATGTGCTGGTGTATATGGTTCTAGTCTTGTACCCCAGGCTACCATTTTGGCTATTTTCACAATTCATATCCTTTGAACAAATGGCTTAGCTTTCTGCTTCCTTCAGATTGTCGTTTTACTTATTCCTTTCCTACTAGTCTCACTTTCCATCCTGGTGAAATGGCTCTGTTTTTTGCCGTGGACGGCTCACCAGACCATTTAAATATTGAAAATATATTTTGAACACCTCATTTTAAGAACTAACAAAAATAATAAAAATATTTTACTTCTCTATTTTTGTTTGGTTGAATCAATTATGCTATAATTCTATGTAGCGAGCTCCATGCTGACAGCACAAATTCTGCTTAGGATTCTCTCCCTCACTCTCTCTGTTCCTTGCTACATTCTCTCTCTCCCTCTCTCTCTTACTCTCAAAAGTAAATACGTAAACTTTAAAAAATATCAAAAGATCTTTAAATTTGTTAAAATATCATACATTGTTGAATAGATGGTGATTCCTATGATTTCTGATACTGTTTATCTTATAACTTTGGTCTCCCATGTTAATTTCACCAGATTTTTATAAAGTAAATCGATACATATAAGAATACAAGTAAGCTCCTAAAATAGATTTTACATGGGAGTTTTGTAGTGTATAAGATTGGAAAGAACATTTTTGGATACTTATTACCCAATTCACCACAAATTTACAATGACTTCTATCTAATACAGGGGCCACATTCCAGTGTTCTGCAATGTCTAGACTAAAATGCAGCCATCAGTGTACCATTTACAAACTTAAAATTGCCTTATTCCCCACAAGCTTGGATGATATTAATGTCAATTCCCATTACTTATTTCCTTTGAAAAACCAAAGCACCCAGATGTGCTGAAGGTATGAGATCTAGAAAGCTGGAAGAATACAGTATGACAGCCTCTGTTTTTGTTTGTCTGTTTTTTTAACTTGCAAATTCTCTGTGATCAGATGCTACCTAAATTTTGTTAGCGTTTTCTGGGGTCACAACTGTTTTATTTTGTAAAAAAAAAAATACTCTTAAACATTTGAATAGGGATGACACTCCTTTAACCTTATTAACTAAGATGGAGAGGCAGGGAATTAAAAATTAAGATTCCTTTGGCAACCTGTCTCTCCTTGTTATGTTTCAAGATCATAGTCTTTCATTTTTCATCATAGATTAAAATGATACAACGATTGTACAGGGCAATTAATAATGATAATATGTCACAGAAATGGCAATAATAATTTGCTACGAAAACAAAAGTCACAATGACCTTTTCTCCAAAGACTTAATTAGCCTCAGCTGAATCATTTTCTCTATATCCTGAGGTGGGAAACTGGAAATTGTATAAAAGGTAAATTACTTGGAACTGCTCATAAGGCAGTGAGTAAACACTGCATCAGCGTAAGAAAACCAGATCTCTGTTGTGGCCCTCCTTTCCTCTGTTCACACAGCATCTTCCATGACTCTGTCCCTTAACACCTTTTACCAAGATTATTGCAGTTGTCTCCTAACAGGCCACTGTTCTTCCAGACCATTAGGGTTCCAACTTGTACCGAAGGCTTCCTCAAATACCTGCAGCAACCTCTTACAGTATTGCTCTTTCGGTCTGGAATGATCTAATGGTTTCTGATCACTTCCAAACCCCTTGGGATGACTCCTTCAATCTACCCAGCCGTCTACCTGTCTTCAGACTCCATGTTCCAGTTTAATCAGAATAAATGACTATGATCTCATTTGCCTCTGTGTCTTTGCATAATCTCTGAAATACTTTTCTTCCTTCCCCATCTATATAAGTCCAACTCATCCTGTAAGTCTCTATACAAGCCAGGGTTGAATTTAGTACACCAGTATATAACGTCCCTCCTTGAAGAGACTGTTTCCATGGGAGGATTATGAATACCCAACATGCTTGACTCAAATAGAACGTTGTGACTTGCTCGGCCTAATGGGTTGTTTACATAAGTGACATGAAGCTTAAGAGTCAGAATGTGTACCTCATTTTCCTCTTCCCATGGTATGAACCCAAGAATAATCCAGATAAGGGCTGCTCTCTCAACTTGTATATCTGAATGAAGGTGACATAGAGCAGATCCACAACTGGCCTGAGACGGACAGATAGTGCTGCCGTTACGAAGATTTTAGAGTCCTATGTTATCATAGCATAAACTAACCTGTCACGGCAGATGCATTGTCTATTTCTACATCATAATTTGTAGATTAATGTTCTTTTGTATTATGTTTTTCTCACTAGCCTTTGAAATCTTCAAAGAAAGGCACTGAAATTTTCAACTTTTATTTTCCTTTAGCAAATAAGAAAACATATTGTACATAAAAGGAAGAAAATAATTGTTGATAAAAGAAATGAGAATGAAGATTTGTTGTAAAAAAAAGAAGTCAACTATCCCATACTAGATCAAGGAGGCAGATAAAGGCATAAACACTTAAACACTTAAGCAATACATCAACATTTTGATACTTTGTAACTAGTTTATTTATATTTGAGAGAGATTAAATAGACACATATAAGCACACACATTTGCTTCCATCTTTTTCAACAATGACTTATTGTGTGCCTTGCTTGTGCTTGGTTCATGCCAGGCATTTCAGTACTGAGAACCAATCCTGCCCTCAAGCAGTGGAAGATTCTAGAGGTACTTGAAATGTGGCAGCATATAAATTAAACACTCAAGAATAGCTAAGATTTAATTAGGTACAAAGAGGGGCACCTGGGTGGCTCAGTCGGTTAAGCGTCCGACTTCGGCTCAGGTCATGATCTCACGGTTTGTGGGTTTGAGCTCCGCATCGGGCTCTGTGCCGACAGCTAACTCAGAGCCTGGAGCCTGTTTCAGATTCTGTGTCTCCCTCTCTCTCTGACCCTCCCCTGTTTATGCTGTTTCTCTCTCTCACTCTCAGAAATAAAGAAAAAACATTAAAAAAATAATAATTAGGTACAAAGAGCAGCAGGCATGTTAGAGGAAGGAGGTGGCATAAATGTAGAATCTAGAATCTCATGCTTTAGTGAGACTGAGGTAGAACATTATAGTTAACGAGTAGAATGTCAGGCAATGAGTGGTAAGAACAGGACTGAAACAGTAGTAAGGCCTATCATGAGGCACTGCCATGCTACAATAGGCGGTCTAAACTTTATCCCAAAGTGTGTGGGGAGTGCACTGAAAATTAAAGAAATGACCAGAGTAAATATGTCATATAGAAGTTGCAGTCTAGAGGTGCCTGGGAGGCTCAGCTAGTTAAGCATTTGACTTTTGGCTCAGGTCATGATCTAACAGTTCATAGTTCAAGCCCCACTTCGAGCTCTCTGCTGACAACTCAGAGCCTGGAGTGTGCTTCAGATTCCGTGTCTTCCGCTCTCTCTCCCCCTCCACCACTCATCCTCTGTTTGTCTGTCTGTTTGAAAGATACATTTCAAAAATAAATAAAACGTTAAAAATGCTTTAAAAGTTACAGTCTACAAGTACGTGGAGAATAGATGGCGGTGGCAAGGGTGGTGAAACTAAAGACGTGTCCAAAGATTTTGAAAGGTGGTCTTGTGTAAAAATGATGAGCTGGGGCAAGCACATCTTCTTTCTCATGAGTTTGGGAAATTAGAATTTACCAACTACCATGCAAGTTAATAATGAGGAAAGGCAATGATGGCGATCAAACTCATGAACAGACAGACTCAGAGATGATTACAGACGAATATACCTCTTTTGGAGTGAGGAGAAACTGACAATGAATGATTCATGTCAGTAATGGAGCATTAGACTAGAAATACACAAATCTGGTTCTTAGGTGTCTAAATCTGCCTTAGCTCCAGCTTTGGCTCCCATGAGCTCTGCCTCTATCATGAGTTCTCTGTTTGGCTTCAAGCAACATGTCCATCTCTTACGTTACTCCCCATGTGTCCTTAAAATTATCCATCCATTTTTGGACTTAAGAATTTCTCCTCTTTATAAATAGAATATCTTAACAGGTAGTAGATTGATAGCCATATGTTATCAATAATAGCTCACTGAACTTCATGCAAGCAATGCCTAGAATATGTAGCTTGCCAGGGAGTGTGAAATGACCTAAAGGAACAGGCAATTTGTTTTATTTTTATTATTTTTANGTGCTTTAGGTAGTAATGACATCTTAACTATATTTATTCTTCTGATCCATGAGCATGGAATGTTTTTCCATTTCTTTGTGTCTTCTTCAATTTCCTTCAAAGTTTTCCATATTTTTCATCATACACATCTTGGATGTGGNGTGTGAGGGGACCTGGTGTGCAGGTATTTGGCAAGTACGGTCTTTCTATGCCCCGAGCGGAGGTTTTTTCCCCCTGAGCAGAGGTTTTTCTGTTTCGGACTCTCTCTTTTCCGTCTCACTCCCCGCAGAGGGTAGAGGGGGATCGCCTCCGACCCTGGAGTCTCCGATCCCCGTCCGATTTTATCTTCCACAGTTCGCACTCACGTTAGAAGGCTTTCTCAGTGGATTCTGCATCCTTTTTCTCCCAAGCGCTCAGGTTTTGTAAGGTTTCCAATGGCCTCAGATCTTTTCAGTGTGATGTATGGGCGCGAGTGCAAGTACGGAGCTCCTTACTTCTCCGCCATCTTGCCCCTCCCCTCACAGGCAATTTTGTTTTAAAGTTACCTGTTCTGAAACAAATATATACTTCAGCTATTGGGAAATTAATCAATATGGCCCTGTATTTCAGTATAGGAAAGTACTTCGAATTGCACAGCTTGTAAAAATCACCTTGGGGTATTTCCAGATGAAAGATGTTATCTTAATGTAAAAGGCTATTTTTCACTCCTGGTATTATATATTTCTCTTTTAATAAGTTTACCGGCTTCAGGGCAATAACATTTTGCTACATGTTGCAAAGTGTTTTGATGTGTATCAAGATTCCTGTTGAACATTTTCCCTTATTTGAGATCCCTTTGCACACAATTATTTTAGGCCAGGGGGAAAGGGATCTTGGGTGACAGATGACAAATTGAGATATTTGACAATCATCTTTCAGTTTTTGGTCACACTGGGATCTGATGTCAGTAAGCTTGTGATGATCCAATTCATGGCACAATGAACTATACCAGCAGAAAAGCCTCAGGTCACCTGGGAAGTGTAGTTGCAAGTCAGTGATATATTAGAAATACTTTTTTTCTACTTACTATGATAACATGGGATAAGGATTTGTTGAAGGCATGAAGGGTAAAGGAGGGGATCTTTTCTGCAAAGCTTTATGAATCTAGGTCAGGCTGTGGGCAGTCACAGTGGTTTTTACTCCCAAGGGACAATGTAGTCCAAAGGTTAAGCACTGAACTAGAAATCAGAACATCTGTTCACACACTTGGCTATAGAAATCTCACCATTGATCTTTAGCTTCTCTATTTTTTTCTATAAAACCATAGACATGCTCTCATATTTCATGAATTACTATGATTATGACTGAAGCAAATGGAGATATTGCTTAAGAGTTGTTGACTGGAAGAGTATTGTAATAATAAAGCAAAGCTCTGAAATAAGAGGTTACCATCTCTTCAAGTATATTTGACAGGATGCACCAACCTAAATTATGAGAGATGAAATTTCAAGTTACTGGCTATTACTTTGAGGAATCACTTGTCATACATTTCTAAACACATTTCTAAACAGCACAATTATAAACACACAATAAATATAAACACTGAAACTGTATAACAAATGTTGATTATTCAGATATTCTTCAAAGGGATATATATATATATATATACATATACACACATATATACACATAATCATTTATCTAATATTTTACTGACTTATAAAATAATTAATATAAATTATATAAATATATATTATGATATGCTTTGTTATGAATGTATATTAATATGTTATACAGTAATGTAAAATTGTATATTAATTAATATATTATCATATATATTATTTAATCAGAAAATAAAAACTGGATATTTTGATTGATATTTACAGATTTTAATGTATCATTTCAGTATAACTTGATGCAGAGAATATAAAATTCCAGTAGCAAACTGGTAAATTCTGGAAAATATTTGTGTGCCAAAGTCAGAACTGTCCTAAAGAGTATTTGGAATGGGCACTGCAAATATTTGTCTTGATGGCCTTAATTTAACTGAAATACTATATACAGTAATAATTCTTTTAATATGTTTATAAATCTTACTGATCTTTCTGGGAATTATTCAGTCTT
This sequence comes from Crocuta crocuta, assembly GCF_008692635.1. Classification (NCBI taxonomy): domain Eukaryota; kingdom Metazoa; phylum Chordata; class Mammalia; order Carnivora; family Hyaenidae; genus Crocuta; species Crocuta crocuta. The sequence goes on along the minus strand of NW_027529172.1, from coordinate 465,331 downwards.
TTCAGATACGTGTGCAAACTGTTTTAATCAATTTATTTTCTATTTTATTTTCTTTTAATTTTAACTTTCTCTTCAAGTTTGGAGAGACACTTTACCTTTGACTATGTGTATTACCAAGAATTGCAATGGGCAAAAGGATTGTCAGCCTTCTCTGTATATTCATGGAGATTGTACAATGTCTTTCTCCCAAACCGTGATATGAATTCTTCAAGTTCTATTGCTTTTCTCTGCCTCAAGTGAAATAGCATTCAAACAACCAGAAAGAGGCATTATCCAACCTTGCCTTAAAATTAGAATGCCACGTCCATTTTGTGGTTTGTTATCAAATCTGTGCTGTCCAGTATGGTTGTTAATTCTAGAATCTACATTGTACTTTTTTTTTAAGTTTTTTATTTTAATTCTAGCTAGTTAACACACAGGAAAATATTAGTTTCAGTAGTACAATTCAACACTTCCATACAACACCAGGTGCTCATCACACAAGTGCTCTCCTTAATCCCCATCACCCATCCCCCCACCCACCTCCTCTGTGGTAACTATTCCTTTGTTCTCTATAGTTGAGTCTGTTCCTTGGTTTCTCTCTATCTCTCTCTCTCTCTTTTGCTCATTTGTTTTGTTTCTTAAATTCCACATACAAGTGAAATCATATGGTATTTGTCTTTCTCTGACTCTTTTCACTTAGCATAATATTCTCTAACCCATCCATGCCATTGCAAATGGCAAGATTGATAACTAACTGACCAGTGTGGCTACTGAGCCCTTGAAAAGAGGCTAATGCATACAAGAAACAATTGAATAACTGAACTTTTAATTTTGATTACATTAAATTTAAAACTGAGGTAGTGTGAAACATTTTTTTGGCTAAACACAACTTTAGAGTTTTGATGGAATACACTCACTTCAAACATTTATTATGCAAGATATCTTGCGTTGTAGTGAGTTTTTGGGACATACATGCTATTTCCAACTTGCATTATTATGTATAGGAAACTATACAAGTTTGAAACAAAGAAATAATCCTAATTCAGAAATCAAATAGAGCTACAGATATGAATAATGTCATTAAGAAACATGGAGAGAGAGAATATGTGTTATACATTTCATGATTAAAGACAATTATAATCTGGTGAAGCAGAACAGAATAGAAAAGTTGCATGTTGTCTAAAACAAATATGTTAAGCCTGACAAAAGGGACACTTTAAGAGGTATTTTTAGAAAACACATAATAAATTGGACAAGAATTTTCCTCTCAACACTCAAAAACCTATTAAGAAGACTGTCGAGAATCAAAATTAATTTTAGTAACAAAAAAATTTAAAGACCTTCTAAATAGGCTCTCAGCTTGTAACTTTATTTTTTATTTTTTTTATTTTAATTTTTTAATGTTTTATTTATTTCTAGGAGAGAGAGAGAGAGAGACAGCGTGAGCAGGGGAGGGTCAGAGAGAGAGGGAGTCACAGACTGAACCAGGCTCCAGGCTCTGAGCTGGCAGTCAGCACAGAGCCCGACGCGGGGCTCGAACCCACGAACTGCGAGATCATGACCTAAGCGAAAGTCGGACGCTTAACGGACTAAGCCACCCAGGCGCCCCTCAGCTTGTAACTTTAGATGGTTAAATATGGTTGGTGTTCTTGCACACACACACACATACTCACACGAACTATTTAGTAGAGTCAAAGGTAATTTTTAGTTCAGCTATGAAAATTTTGTGAGAAAATTCTGACCAAGACTGAAAGAATATTTTACAAGACCAAATAAGCTTCAATTTAGCCCCCAAATAATTGTTTACAGAATATGAAATCTTTCTAGAAATGTCACAGATTAATTGATTGAATATTTGAAAATACTATTCTTGGGGCACCTGGGTGGCTCAGTCAGTTAAGTGGTTAAGCGTCTGACTTTGGCTAAGGTCATGATCTTACAGCTTGTGAGCTCGAGCCCCGAACTGGGCTCTGTTCTGAGAGCTCAGAACCTGGAGGCTGCTTCAGGGGTCTCTCTCTTTCTCTCAAAAATAAATAAACATTTAAAAATATTATTTTTTAACTTTAGGTGAACCATACAAGAGACATTGAGACATTGCTCATTTGATGTATTGGTATATTTGTCTCAAATGGCCTCCAAATTTACAAAGAAAGGTCATTTTGCAGACTAAATAATTAAGTTTAGGGCAGAGATACTTTTAATCTTTTACATATGTTAAAGAATAATTTCAGCTACAAATGGAAAAATAAGTTTTCTATCATAGTGACGGTACTCTAGTTATAGTAGATCAAAAATTCAGGTTTACAGGGGCGCCTGGGTGGCTTAGTGGGTTGAGCGTCCGACTTTCACTTAGGTAATCATCTCGCGGTTCGTGGGTTCGAGCCCCGCATCGGGCTCTGTGCTGACAGCCAGCTCAGAGCCTGGAGCCTATTTCAGAGTCTGTGACTCCCTCTCTCTCTGACCCTCCCCTGCTCACGCTGTCTCTCTCCCCTAGAAATAAATAAAAATATTAAAAAAAATTCAGGTTTACAGAAATAATGAAATCTTGCCATTTGCAACTATATGGATGGAACTAGAGGGTATTATGCTAATCAAAATCAGCCGGTCAGAGAAACAAGTATCTTATGACTTAACTCATATGAGGACTTTAAGATACAAAACAAATAAACATAAAGGAAGGGAACCAAAAATAATATAAAAACAGGGAGGGTAACAAAAACATAAGAGACTCCTAAATATGGAGAACAAACAGAGGGTTCCTGGAGGGCTTGGAGGAGGGGGGATGGGCTAAATAGTTAAAGGGTAATAAGGAATCTACTCCTGAAATCACTTTTGCACCATATGCTAACTAACTTGGGATTAAACAATAAGTAAATTTTTAAAAAATAAGGTAAAAAAGGAAAAGAAAAAAATCAGATATATTAGAATTCAAAATAAAAGACAACTTCAAAGTCAAATCAGTTCTTCACAAAAAGATGAAACCAGTTTTTAATTGTGTATGCAGCTGCTAAAGGAAAACTTTTGAGTATGTTTAGAACAGAATCAACATGTGAGTCTAATGTTTCAACTGTAAATTTCAGCAACTCAGTATAGACCAAACATTTCTGAAACAAATTAGCATGAATGGAAATATAGATCAGATTTTGAAGTCTGAGTTTAAAAAATGTAAAATATCTCATTAATGACTTTTTACATTGGTTGTATATGAAAATAGCATTATTTTGGATATATACTTAGTTATATAGCATATTAGTTAAATTCGTTTCACTTATTGATTTTTATTTTACATTTTTAAAAAGTGACTACTAAAAAATTCATTACATATATGGACCACATTGATCTAGATGTTCAAAAACTTTATAGATCAAATGGTTTTGCTGCTGTTATTGTGTCTTAAGTTTCTCCTCCTAAAATTTAAAATATGCCATAGGTTAGCTTTTCAACATATCCTGTAATGCTAAACAAAACATTTTAGTTTGTTTTGTCACTATTTGATTTGATTTGATTTAAAAATTTTTGATTACAGTTGCAAAGCAGTATTACATTAGTTTCAGTTATACAATGTAGTGATCCATCTTCTCTGTACATGATGCTGTGCTCACTCTAAGTGCAGCTACCATCTGTCCCCATACAACACTCTTATAATATCATTGACTGTATTCCCACTGCTGTGCCCTTTGTTCCTATGACTTATTCATTCCAAACACCTGTATCCCCCACAAACTTTTACCCATTTTGTCCATCTCTGTCCCTCCTATCTGGTAACCATTAGTATGTTATCTGTATTTATNATTATATTTATATATTTATAAATTTATATATTTATTTATATATTTATAAATATATTTATATATTTATATATATTTTTATATATTTATATATATTTATAAATTTATATAAATATATTTATAAATTTATATATTTATAAATATAACCATTAGTATGTTATCTGTATTTATAATACTAATTCTGCTCTTTGCTTGATTATTTATTTGTCTAGTTTGTTTTTTAAGTTCTATATGTAAGTTAAATCATATATTTGTCTTTCTCTGTCTGATTTATTTCAGTTAGCATACCTTCTAAGTTCACCCCTGTTATTACAAATGGCATATCTCATTTTTATGGCTCTGTAGTGTTATTTAGACCACATCTTCCTTATCCGCTTGTCTCTTGATGAACACTTAGGTTGCTTCTAAATCCTGACTATTATAAATAACGCTGCAATAAAAATAGAGGACATTAGTTTTCAAATTAGTATTTTCATTTTCTTTGAGTAAATATCCAGTAGTGGAATTACTGGATCATATGACATTTCAAAGCAATCTATAGTTTTACTACAATCCTTATCAAAATACTAATAACATTTTTCACAGAATTAGAACAAATAATTCTAAAACTTTCATGGAACAACAAAAGACCCTGAATTGCCAAAGCAATCTTTAGAAAAGAAAAACAAAGTGAAGGTATCACAATTCCAGTTTCAAGATGTACTACAAAAGAGTAGTAATCAAAACAGCGTGGTACTGGCATAAAAAATAGACAAATACCTCAAGAGAACAGAATCAAGAGGACAGAAATAAACCCATGTTTATATGGTCAATTAATCTATGACAGCAAACGCAAGAGTAAGAACTGTGGAACGGTAGTCTGTTCACTGGGAAAACTGGACAGCTGTATGCAAAAGAGTGAAACCAGACCACTTTCTAACACCATGCCTGAAATACACTCAAAATGAACTAAAGCGCTTAATGTGAAACCTGAAACCATAAAAATTGTAAAAGAGAGCACAGGCAATAATTTCTCTGACATTGGCCATAGAAGGTGTCTTCTAAGGTTAGGAAGTGAAAGCAAAAATAAACTATCAGGACTACACCAAAATAAAAAGCTTTGAATAATGATAGAAACCACCAACAAAACAAAAGGCAACCTACAGAATGGGAGAAGACATAGACACACAATATATTTGTTAAAGGATAGATATCCAAAATACATGAAGAACTTATACAACTCAACACCCAAAATCCCAAACAAACAAAAACTCACTACCACCACCACTAACAACAACAAAAACAGTCTGATTAAAAAATGGGCAGAGGATTTGAATACACATTTTTCCAAAGAAGACATACAGATGGCCAGCAGACGCAGGAGAAGATGTTCAAGCTGACTTATCTTCAGGGAATTGCAAATCAAATTCACAATGAGAGATGAGCTCACTCCTATCAGAATGGCTAAAGTGAAAGAGACCAGAAATAACCAATGTTAGCATGGAGGTGGAGAAAAATGAACCCCTGTTACAGTTAGTGAGAATGTAAATTGGTGTAGCCACTGTGGAAAAGAGTATGACATTTCCTCAAAAAATGTAATTATTTTATTTGAAAAATCATAATTGTGTATAATAACTGCATGTTTTATTAACAAGATGTTTCTAGGACATGAAATAGATTAGAACATCAATAAAACTATAAATATTACATACAATACAGTATGAGGAAGTTAAGCTCCCTATTTTGGGCAGCAGATAAATTATAGCAAACATGCCAAAGTTTAAAACTTTTATTCATATAAAGATGGGCCTAAATACAATTATTTTTAAGATTCCTGAATGGCCCATATTATGTGAGTGTCGTGTAATATTATATCGAAAAAGTGAGGTATAAATATAGGAAGTGAATCAAAGTTCTGATACCATCAGGAGGAAATCAAGAAGCATATTGTAACCCATACCTGCACTGTCACAAAACATCCAGTGATGCTTGTCTGCTAGGATTCACAATTCACAATGGAATGCCATGGAAAGATTTTTTAAAATTTTTTAATGTTTACTTATTTTTGAGTGAGACAGAGCACGAACAGCAGAGGGGCAGAGAGAGAGGGAGACACAGAAGCTGAAGCAGCCTCCAGGCTCTGAGCTGTCAGCACAGAGCCCAATGTGGGGCTCGAACTTACGAACTGCAATATTATGACCTGAGCTGAAGTTGGACATTTAACCAACCAAGCCACCCAGGTGCCCCTCATGTTTTCCATTTCAAAATGATAACTTGCCCTCTAATCCTTTAGTTAATGTGAATTTTGGAATTGTAGCAAAAGAACAATCAAATTATTTTTTTAGTTGTTTAATTTATATTTTTTCCCTGGTGAGCCTGTGGATTCATTGATCGATTCAAAATTATTTGTAAATCCATTTTTAAATTTATTTTTCAAATCTCTTCCCATTCCAAATTCAGTGACATCATGTTGGAAGCTTTGTCATAATCGGAGTGTTTATGTCATGTTAATGGCCGAAGCTATAAATCAATTCCTTTATTTTCTTCACTGATAGCTTGTAAATTACTTATAGCACAGCTCAGTGAAGGTATCACCTTTTCCAGAGTACTACTTTGTAGAACACTCTAAGCATGACTATTAATCCTCATCTTGAAATTTAAATAGGCTCAGTGGGCTTTTTGCTTTAAGAATAACAGGCTCAAATGCAAAGACTAATAAAAGGCTCACTACTAGTCTCTATTCTTTACAGTGGTCCATGGAAATCAAAGGATTGAAATAATCTTCATGTATCTTTTAAGAGGTACTCACACACAAATGCTATTCTCTATCAACAGGAACATTAGGACATTTTCAACACATCCATTTTGTGTCTTCATGCTGAGGCTCATTCCCACAGTTGAAATGCTCCTCTCCCTCCTGATTTCTAGTTAATTCCTAGTTCTTCATACACCCTGATTCAGCTCAAGAGTCCAGACTGAATTGAATACTCTCTTGGCTTCTGTAACACCGCAAGCTTACCTCTATCATGGCATTTACCACACTATTCAGAAATATGTTTCTTTTTCTACCATCCCCACAACATAGTATGAACCTGGATGGCCAAAATGTGTCACTTCCATCTTCATATTCCCATGGACTAGTATATTGCACAGCCCTAAGTTGAGTACCTATAAATGTTGGTTGAAGTATTAAGTTGCTTAGTAAAGCTCTGGATTCAGACAGTGTTTAAACAATCCCTCTTCATATTATCTTCAGACTGTAAGTTACAATGACTGCCTCTATTCCCCAGATTTCACTGGAAGTAACCTCAGTAGGATTATTTTAGCCAGTTTTCATCCATGTAGATGGTAGAATGCCAAAAGTGGCATATTCAGTTCATTAACTGGCAATTTGGTACAGAATTTAAAACTTATCTTTTTCCTTTTAAGGATAATATATTTCTAGATACCTTCACATGACATCTAAAAACATCCAGTCAATTATAAAATTGGCATATCTTATTTTTCTGACAAAGATATAAACAATCAATAGTACTTTACAGTTTGACCATTAATATGCAAGATTAGTTTTTTCAGAATTAATTGTATGAAATATAAAATAATGAAAGTGTGTTCATTAAGGGCATATTTCCTTCAGGCTAAATATATACTTGTCTCAGTGAGGAGGGTTTTAGGTTTTTGTGATCAGCTCTATCACTACATTATTCTTTTTCATAGGATAAGTGAATATTTATTACACCCATAAGAGAAATTGTTTCTTAATTATTAAATGAATTATAGACAAAGATCCTGCTGATTGCTAGGGCTTTTCACCTGCTTTGCAGTGAGAAATGACAAATTAATGAAGGTCTTCTTATCAGATATTTCTACTGAGCACTCTATACACAAGGAAAGCTAATTTTTTTGTGTTATCCTAATGTGGAAGTAAAGATAATTCACACACTACACAGATATGGAAAGAAGGACTCTATGCCCACAAGCAGCAGACTTTACTTGCTGTAAGAAAGTTGGCTTTGAAGAAAGCAGAGTGTGTGTGTGTGTGTGTGTGTGTGTGTGTGTGTGTTAGAGAAGACAGAAAGGATTGTCTAGAACAGAATGTTGCATATGGTACTAAAATAACAATCAAGAGGCCCAAAATTTAATCAAAGATCCACTACAATTTGTCTGTTTTTCTGCAAACTGCAAGGTCCACAATGATATCCAAAACGTTGAACTTGAAATGTTCTGACAGTTACACATGCACCGCCAACTGATGTTCACATCCATGAGTCACACAACCACAGGACCTGGGCTTCCGTGTCAGTGCTCGCTGTCCACATCCACTCCCCCATGTGATCATTTCAGTGTCTTTAAATATGTTTCCTTCTTTCTTTCTTCCCTCTTTCTCACCTTTTTTTTTCAAAAATATTTCTTGAGTACCTATTATGGACCAAATCTTTCACTATGTAATGGGAATATAAAGGTACTCAAATCAGTTTTATCAATGCTTTCACAGAGTTTAGAAAATTGTGATTCAAATGGATATTAAGCAGATGATTCCTCAAATAAACCTACTGCATTTCCTCTTTATCCATGGTTTGAGTTACCCATGGTCAGCTGTAGAAGAAGATGATTCTCCTTCTGAATTATTGTCAGGCCAATAGTAGCCTAATGCTGTGTCGCAATGCCTATGACATTCACTTCATCTCATCACACAGGCATTTTATAATCTAACATCATCACCACAAGAAGGGTAAGCACGTAAGCACAGCACACCGAGATATTTTGAGAGAGAAAGAAGGGACCACATTCACACAATTATTACCGCATATTGTTATAATTGTTCTATTTTATAATTAGCTATTGTTGCTCTCTTACTGTGCCTACTTTATAAATTGAACCTTATCGTTCATACGCATTCATAGGAAAAACATAGTTTTGTTAGAGCACCTTTTCCAAAGGAGAATCACTGAGGACAAAGCCCACAAACACAAAAGGAGTTGGTTATTCAGGTTTATTTTAGTCGGGCTGGGACGGCCCCCTCCCGAGCACCCAAAGAGTCCTCGGAAGAGCGCGCCATCAAGCCATAGCTCAGGGTTTATATAGGGAGGGGGGCAAAGCCGGTGTACAGAAGCAAGAATTTTGCGGTTAGAGGTGGGGGGGGGCTTAACAGTTGCTTGAAGAACATGTTTGACCGTTCTAATCACAATGTTAATTAAAGATTTACATCTCAGGGGCTTGCTGCAGCCAGGAGGAGCTAGGTTGCTCAACCCCTGACCTTTTACCTGAATAGAGTTTGAGACAAACAATGGTTGGTATCCTCACTTGCAAGCCCCTCACCTTTTGGCTCAAGGGAGTTTTTACAGTTTTTACAGGGTTTGGTACTATCTGTGATTTCAGGCATCCAATTGGGTCTTTGGATGTATCCCCCTGTGGTTAAGATGGGGGAGGGACTACTGTAATTATAAAATGAAATAGGTATTACAAAAGAGAGATACTTTTACAAAAGAGATTATTACAAAAGAGATATTGTAAAAATGTATAATGTAACTCTGAGAAAACTATTTCATTCCAGAGATTTAGAAAATGCCATCCCTCATGGTCATTTGACCTGAGATTAAAAAGATATGGAAGATCTAATGAAGTAAAGAAGAGGGGAAAGAAAACTTCTTGATTCAGCCTCAGCATGTGCAGACCATGAAAGCATAATGTGTTTAAGTATGTGAGAAAAGTGTAGCTGAGACTGACTTTAGAGAATGAACATTGGTGTAAGGTAAGGCTGGAAAAGGAAGGAAGAACTCACTTTAATTTCTCATATACTGTGTTAGAGTGGTATGTGGCTTTATGGAATATATATACATATATATATATTGCAGACTACATTGAAGATATTCATATTTAATTTATTAGCAATGGGAAGAAATTAAAATTTAAGGTGACGAGATTTCCACAAGAAAACATTTACTTTAAAAAAAAAAACCAGTAATGGTGGTTTGGAGAAAGATTGAGTACATGTGTGACAACCACAAAGAAACTATTTGTAATTGTAAGGCCACAAGTCTAAACATCTAAACCAAACTGACTCCATGACAGGCTTTAAGTTTCCCCTCTGAACTAGAAGGCCTGAGTTTCAGCTTTCCTGAAACTATCAGGCAGTTACACATTGCCCAAGGCAGGAGAAACCACCCTTGCAACACCCAATCAGGAAAGGCCAGCGACCACCCTCCACATTACTAAGGGAGAGGCCTGGAGATAGAAACTATAGATAGGACCCTGTTACCTAATGTTAAAGTTAACCTGTTAGTCACCGAACAAGACCCTAGGCTCGCTCTGTGATTGGTTGAATTTAAAGGTACTCTAAATGTTGTAATTGGATCCCGCCAAAAGTAACGAATACTCTAGACAATGTGTATGGTCAAACCCGCTGTCAATGATGTTGAATTATTATGATCGGATCACTGTTCCCATGTCACAACTTCTGTAACTCCCCTGTCTCAAACCCCATAAAAACCCTACTCTGCCCTTGTTCGAGGCTCTCAGCACGGACCCATACGCTGGTGAAGTCTGTGAGCCCGAGCTTAAGCCCATAATAAAGCCCTTTGCCTTTGCATGCGTGACTCGGTCTCCCTGGTGGTCTCTGGTCGGTGAGGATACTGCGATCTGGGTATAACAGTAATCACTTAGAGGAGAAACGACAGCTGTTTGGATTAGTATGGCGATAGTAAAGATGGAATTAAACTGACATATTGTATTTAAGAAATATAATCAGTAAGAAATACATAGAGGGCAGTACCTGGGTGGCTCAGTGAGTTGAGCCTCAGACTTCAACTTAGGTTATGATCTCACAGCTTGTGAGTTCAAAACCGGCTTTGGGCTCTGTGCTGACAGCTCAGAGCCTGGAACCTGCTTCGGATTCTGTGTCTTCTCTCTCTGCCCCTCCCCCGGTCATGCTCTGTCTCTGTCAAAAACAAATAAACATTAAATTTTTTTTAAATAAGAAATACATATAGGGAATGAGAGCTAAGAAGATATTAAGTGATAATTTATTTATAGTAATATTGCATTTTTTTTAAATCCTAAGCTGTATGATGAGAAAGCATAAGGTAAGCTGACAGGCTGCTCCAGGTGGGATTGTTGTAGGTCGACCTCAAGCAAGGTTAAATACTAACATGCTATATCTGCTTCTGTAAATCCACTTAGCAAGCTTGTGCTTCCCTGTTCTGGTTAACCACACCTTGTAAGAGAAGGTTACAGAACACCTGTTACCATTTGGTATCAGGTGGTCACGTAGCCACTACCCCACGGTTTCTCAAATGTCTATCTATAATTGTTTATTTCAAAACCTCTGAGGACAAAGAACTCTGAAATGATAGGTTTCCACCAAAAACTAGCAACTATTGTTATACCCAGATCGCAGTATCCTCGCCGACCAGAGACCACCAGGGAGACCGAGTCACGCATGCAAAGGCAAAGGGCTTTATTACGGGCTTAAGCTCGGGCTCACAGACTTCACCAGCGTATGGGTCCGTGCTGAGAGCCTCGAACAAGGGCAGAGTAGGGTTTTTATGGGGTTTGAGACGGGGGAGTTACAGAAGTTGTGACATGGGAACAGTGATCCAATCATAATAATTCAACATCATTGACAGCGGGTTTGACCATACACATTGTCTAGAGTATTCGTTACTTTTGGCGGGATCCAATTACAACATTTAGAGTACCTTTAAATTCAACCAATCACAGAGCGAGCCTAGGGTCTTGTTCGGTGACTAACAGGTTAACTTTAACATTAGGTAACAGGGTCCTATCTATAGTTTCTATCTCCAGGCCTCTCCCTTAGTAATGTGGAGGGTGGTCGCTGGCCTTTCCTGATTGGGTGTTGCAAGGGTGGTTTCTCCTGCCTTGGGCAATGTGTAACTGCCTGATAGTTTCAGGAAAGCTGAAACTCAGGCCTTCTAGTTCAGAGGGGAAACTTAAAGCCTGTCATGGAGTCAGTTTGGTAGACGTTTAGACTTGTGGCCTTACACTATGTGTCACAATGTAATTGGTTACCATGGAACACTGTAAGATGTAATTGCTTAACTAATCATGATGTATTCTGCCCTGTTAAAATCCATATAAGTTCACTACAACCTTTGTTCAAGGCCCTTCTCTATGTTTCTCCTTGAGATCAGGAGATCAGGTTTGGCCCAGCTGTGAATAAAATGTTACCTTGCTTCTATTCAGCGTTTGGTGGTCTTTCCAACAATCACCCTGCTTCAGGGGTATGCATGATATTTGTCATTTCTCGGGCACTCCTGGCTGCCCAGGACAAAGGAAAGAGGTAAACAAGTGGTTAACTGATAGACCTCCCAGTCCTGCAAGACCTAAGTCTCCATCACCCCTCCATAGTGATGTGAGAAACAAAGGCAGAAGGAAATAAATGGCAGATAGAACTAAATTTCCTTATAGCCCTCAGCCCATTGACAAATACTTGAAGCCGGCAGAGTAGAACATTCCTCCAGGAACTCCCTACTGTTTTAGTGCTAATAGTTTGCTAGAGGGGAAAATAACCCTAGTTTGACAATAGCTAAACCTCCAAATTCCAGTGAGTCTTTAGCATATGAAAGTCTCACTGGAAAGTTCCCCTGGACTTTACCTCCCCCAACTCCTTAGTATAAAACCAATCTCTCCTCCTGGTCCCAGGCCAGCTCTTCCGGCTCACAGTCCTATCCCCGGCTTCAGTAAAATCACCTTTTGCACCGAAGACATCTTCAAGAATTCTTTCCTGACCATTGGCTCAGGAGCCCACAAACTCCACTATCACCCCAAAAGCCACATCACTGTAGAAAGAGCTAATTAAAAAGTTAAGGCAGGATATTTATATTACATGATTTAGAATTAGGATCCCTACAATTTGCAGGAAAAAGGAAAGTATTCTATTATTTAAAAAAATTTAGAAAGAAATGTGGTGGTGAAGAGGTTGGTAAACATTAATGGCAAAAATATATTTGGGCTAATTATTTATGAAATAAAGACTGATTTTTATCTGATAAAAATTATCTTCTTTGTCTATTATATTCAAGTAAAAATTCGATCTAGAAAGGATATAATAAAGATATACTTAGGACTTAATGGCACTCATATATATGTGTGTTTATAAAGTATAATCTGTAATGTGACTTTGATGGTCAAGCAAATCATTGCTTATTCCTCTATAGAGGAAGAAATGCTTTGATTTGTGAATTGAAAGCCTCTGCATTAATCTCATCAATGCAGGATGGACCGCAACTTTTTTAAGATAGGAGGCTTTTATTTAAGAGCTGAGAAACTTGTATCAAGATTTCCTCTTAAGTATAAAATTTAAGTGCACCAATCAAAATCTCATACATTTTTTTATGTATCAGACAGAACTATCACAAGCATGGCTATGAAAGATCTAGAAAGAGGCAGAATTGGGAACTTTTTTCCTTAAATCACACCAGAGAAATAAAAAGTGGGAAAGAGGAATGTAAGACCTATTGTTTGGCACTTCACCTTTTTACGGATTAACAAAGAAATAGTAATAGCCCCAGCAGCAATTAGTTCATGGATGCGTGAGGATGTAGCAAGAACAAATTCTCTTTTAATTCAGAGGCAAAGATTACCTAAGTGCTTCATTAAAATTAACTTAGTCCACATAAATGGACCTATTCCCTACGTAGAAGCTTTGACCACCAGATATATATGGTAAATATCAGAACCTCCTCTGAGGTGGAGTCCAGCATTTGACAGTAATACTGCGTGTGGGTGTATCTTTCTTACTTTTGTACTCTTGGTCCCTTATTAGACCAGGTGGCTGTCACTTAATACTTCAAATAATTCTACCTAGGGACTTCAGTCTTCATCTGGTGCTTCAACTAGGGAATTAGTTTGCCTAACAGTACTCTGCCCTTCTTAATGATTTAAACAGTTGACCTAAAGTTTGAATGCCATATACATGTGTTAGCACTTATAGACATATGTAAGTAGGAAGGGTGCTGACTACTAAGTGATGTGACTAGTTAAAGGGAGAGATTACTATGAGCCTTATATCCCCAAATTATTCCTCATCACATTACCCCACTTCCAAAAACATGATACCAAAGGATTATGTTATGAATAGGATCAATAATTGCACTGTAAGATTGATACTACTTGGATTTTTTTTTCTTTCTTAAGCACTTGAGACTGCAGTACTTTCTGTGTTATGGCCCTTACCCAGTTTCATATACTTTATACCATATCAACCATGGCTACAACCTTCTTAGTCTTACAAAAACCCCCAGGGAAGATAATAACATTCTTATTAAAATGAACTATCACTTGCTGAATCAACTGTCTGCGTTTCCAAGCATTTGCTGTTTATACATAAGACATGTCATCTTTCTTTGAATATATGAGGCATGTAATTGGCAGCAGATTTTTATTACCAGCCATTTGATTCATTTTTGTTAACCTTAGATTTACATATATTGTTTCTCAAGGCTGACTGGGAGGAGCGTGAATGACAAATGAATGATTTGACATTCGTTATGGGAGAGATCTACTTCCATTTGGTCAATCTTGAAGAGAAACAATGTAGATTACTTAAAATTTGAAAATAAATCTTACATATATACATATAAATATGAAAATAAAATGTTGATTATAAATTAATTCATATTCTAAACAGTTAATTTCTATTCTCATTAATATTAGTTAAATAAATAATAGCCTTTTATGATAATGATCTGATGGCACAACATAGTTTTCTTTCCAAGCAAAATGATTACTGGCTTAAGCATTTGACTGCAATGGAAAAATATTCAATGTAATTTTGTCCAGCGAGCAGGGTGACTAGATTAAATTATAATTACTTCTATCTACATGGTGTTCATAATCAAGTATGTTTTTCTAGCCTCCTGTATGTAATTTTTACATGTATATAATATATGTGTACTTAAATAATAATAGAAGAAAATTGGGCTAAGTTTCATAGAGTCATTGTGTGTGCCTTCTGTGTCTTTAAAACTTTTAGCTTTTAGTGCTTTGTGTATGTATATATACATAAGTGTGTGTTTAAGAGTGAGTACAGAAGAAAGAGAGAGAGATTGGTATAGTAAACACAAATAAGAGAATAAAAATATATACACTGTGAAACTTTTTCTTCAAAGTTTATTTATTTATTTTGAGAGTGAGAGGAGAGAAAGAGACGGTGTGTGAGAGAATCCACGGGGAAGGGCAGAGAGAGAGGGGGACAGAAGATCCAAATGACTGCAGAGAGCCTGAAGCAGGGTTCAGATTCATGAATCATGAGATCATGACCTGAGCCAAAGCTGTACGCTTAACTGACTGAGCCATGCAGGAGCCCCTATGCACTGTGAAACTATAATGGGAAGAGAAGAATACAAATCCCCAATTATTATGTCTTTATTATTGTAAGAATTGTTACTTCCATCTATCAGGTCTTATTTGACTTCATCACAAGCCCATGACTGATTCCACATTTTACACGTTTATGAGGAAACTGAGGCTCGAAGAGTATCTTTCTAGGCTAGGAATGAATAGTGAGGTAGGATTTAAATCCACATTTGCCTGTCTGTCTAATTTTATACCCATTACATTTATGCTATATCATATTATTAGTGTCAATGGTTTGAGGTAAGTTACATTATATTATCTTGGAGGGATATCTCAAAATTCAAAAGCTTATTTGTTGATAATATAAATTTCATTTCAGATTAGTCTGAACGGACAGAAATAAAATCAGTGTGCTTATTTTTTTTCAAATCTGCTCAAGGAAAAAATAAAGTTGTATCATAAGAAAAAATATAGGCAGTTGGTAGGTTATTGGGGTCAGTAATTATTTCCAGGAATTTTCTTTTTTGTTTTTTTCAAATGTGGCTTTTCATTCATGAGATAATGAATTTACCACAATTAGGAGAAACTAATTTGAAATGACAGCTTGTTTCTACCAAGAAAGTCAGAACACAAATGGAACAAATGAGAAGTGTAAAGAGTGGAGTGCTTAGCTTTTAAGAATATTTTAGGTTTGCAAATATAACTAATCTGCTTTGCGAAATTTAAGGATGTATTTTTATTCTGAAAAAGAATATACTTTTCCAGAATCCCAAAGAGAGGTAACAACACAAGATGACTTTAAATTTAGGGTTCTAACAATTTATTCTTTTTATTGAGCAGAACTAAAATGTTGAAATACTTGTTTCTTTTATAAATGAGAAAAACATTTAAGTGAATTTAATATTTTAAAGTGTATTTCTATCATCTGTACAAGAATAATCATTCAGTCTAGGGTAATAAAAAGCAAACAAGACTACAGCCCTGAGGGCAATAACTTTGAAGAATATTACAAATTTAATTTAAAATAATGGTGCTATATTTCTTATTGACATTATTTTATAAGCATTCAATGTGAATTATCCTTCTTTCAAGTCCTTTGCTGGTTATTGACCTTCCATTTTGTTTGTGTGCTTAAATTCTTGCTACCGAAGAAGATGGCTTGAGCTTGCCATGAATTCAAAAAAATGTGAGGAAAATTGACATTGAAAGTCACTAGCGTGTTTGGTAAAAACACGAAGAAACATCCTAACCCATTAGTGACCTATGCTTTCCAAACTGATATGCCTCTGAAGAATATAAGAAACACATTGAGTTGTTTGAAGATGATATTCATAAACAACATAACTATTCAGTTTAACACTTGCACAAAGTTTTCTAGATTTGAGGAACCACAAAGAATGAAAAAATTGTCAAAGACCTCTGATCCATTTTGTATCATCCCTGATGAAATATTAATTTCCAAGCCTGTGTGGACTGCACCATTATGCTGAAATTTAGAGAGTCATTTACCCAAATGGGCTTTAATTTCAGGTCCCTGGTATATGTGCAATTGCCCTCATCAGTAGACCTGTCATCTCAGGATTTACTCACTGGTACTTGGAAACTACTTAAATGTGTTCCAAGTATCTGGGGTCCTAACTCTTTCCATGAGGTTTTGTTATGTTTTTATTTTTATTTTATTTTTAGAGACAGTGGGAGTATGAGTAGGGAAGAGGGGGATAGAGAGAGAGAGAGAAAGAGAGAGAGAGAATCCCAAGCAGTCTCCATGCTCAGGGTGTAGCCTCACAAAGAGCTTGATCTGAAGACAGTGAGATCATGACCCCTGAGGAAATCAAGGTTCTGACACTCACCTGACTGAGCCACCCAGGCACTTTGCCATGAGTTTTTATCAAACTTATATTTCAAAATATAAAAGCTTACTTTCTCTCCCACACTGAGACAATTTAACTTAATCTTCTTTTAGAGACTGAAACTATTAGAAGCCCCAAACCCTGGAAACCAAAATATTCCTCAACTGAAAGAAAAAAAAAACACCTTACAAATTAATTTAAACTGCTTCTTTTCTGGTGGATGAAGTGAAGTGAAAAGGCAAGATAGTAATTAATTTACAGTAAGTCACACTGTTCTAATTCCATGTGCGTTTTGAAGGTGGAGCAGGTGGAGAATGGCCCATAGCTTTCTTTGGATTATTGAATGAAGTCTGTTAATGCAAGATATTAAGCCCACTGTTTTAGACGACCCAATGCAAATCTGTGAATAAGTCTTTATGCTTCTATCTCAGTCTATAGGTTCTTCCAAAAACATCTCATAAAAGACTGGCATTCTTTGTATTATGTAGCCTCCATTGTTCATTTTAGACTTACTTTGACAAACTCCCTTTTATATTTTGGCCTATTGGTATTGCCTGTTGCAAAATCTTAGGGTTTAATCTTTATGTGCGCCCATTACCTTCAAATTTCTGGTTTCTTATAGTTTCCTTCCTTTTTTGGAACTTAGATTACGGATCTCCCATCCAGCTTCAGATCCTAAAAGCCCAGACTTTGGCAATACCCATCTCCCATCTGCCAATGATTTTCTGTTTGCTTGAATAGGAGAAAAAAAGCAAACTGCTGCTAAATATATTACGTATATGAGACTTGAGGCTTTTAAAGTTAGTATCAATCAAATATGAATAAGTAGATTGATTATATGAAATTGATTCAACTTTATTTTATATTTATATATGTTAATATGTTTAAACCTTAGTTTAAAATCATCATTGTACTATGTTATTAACACATGATCTTAAAAAGTTTTTAAACAGGGGCATCTGGGTGGCTCAGTCAGTTGAGTGACTGACTTCAGCCCAGGTTACAATCTCATGATTTGTGAGTTTGAGCCCCATATCCCAGGGGCCCACTTAGAATCCTGTGTACCCCCTTCTCTCTGCCCCTCCCCTGCTCATGCTCTCTCTATAAAAAATGAATAAACATTAAAAAATTATAAAACATATGACATTAAAAGTCTACTTAAATTATTTGAAGAATAAGTGATATTGCCATACTAGCCGTGAGACTGAATGGTAGGGGTAATATGTCTAAGATTAATCCCTTGCAGATTGGTCTTCCAGAAAAGAAGTTCATCTCCTGTAACGTTCCCATAAACATACTATGGTGGAGTGCTTAAAGCATTCAATAGCAACCAAACATAAATCTTGGAATTCACCCACTGATCATACTAGGGGAGGGGGCTTGTCCTATTCCAACCCTGAGGCTGATGTGATAAATTCTGATGGTAGCTTGCAATGTGAGGTAGCTGCAACCACAAGGCTTGGATCCAGATCTTCTAATCATTTCAGTCTAAGGTCTATCAGCTCCCTTTCACCGTGAACACTGAGCTGGCCATATTATTCTTATATCCGGAAACTTCATCTCACCAGAAGTTGGATGAATACATTTCTAGTAATAAGATCTCTATTTCTACTATATCTCTAATAATAACCATTTGTTTGTATTGATAAGCAAAGGTCTGAAATGATATGTTTTTTACTTTATTAGAGGAACTATATTTCCTTCCAAATCTACCAACTGATGGGGCTACATTTTTTTCTGGTCTATCATAATTATTTATTGTCATATACTTAAATTTCTCCTCTTTGGGGTATTTGAAATCATATAAATTACTCAAATTTGACTACAATAAAAGTAAGAGAATAAGTAATACAAAGAAGAAAATCTCCCCATACCTGCTATTGTTTTAACTTATGATTATCCTCATTGTTTTACCTACCTAGAATTCTTTCTCCATCCCCTGAGATTTCACACCAGTTGAATACACACACTACAAAATTCAAGGAGGTATTTTACTATATATTGGGTGAAATTCCCATCTACTTTATCAATTGAACTGTGTTTACAGAAAGAAGGTTGTATCTCTCTCTGTATGGTGGAGACACGATTTAGTTTAATGTGAAAGATTTGAAAGAAAAAGAAAATATTTAGTATTAAGTATTATTTGGGGTAGGGATTTGATGCCCTTGAGAACAACATTTTGTTAAATGTCCTTATGTTGACTGACATCAGGCAGATATCCTTGAGTGAGTTGAATTCAAATTGTTTGGTAGGAGTGGGAATTCCATTAAAAGAGGCTTGGGTGAGCAAGTTGGAATGTTGTATGCTTTGCTCACTATCTTCTGCCTAGCAGGACCAGGTTGAATTGAATCATTGTCTGATGACGTTGCTTGTTTATTGTGCCCTCCCGGGGGCACCTTTGAACATTTGCCACTTGCAAAAAGAAAGCTCTCAATCCATCTTGATTTGTAGATCTCCTTGGGAAATGAACATTTCTTTGTGGTTAAAAGGCTCAAAAAACACACAACCCAGATGGCTGCTATCTGAACTACACATCTTTCCTTCCCTTCAGGTTATTATCTGTAGTAATATTTATTACAACTACATGTTTTCTGTCAGTTGATATTTTGCTATTATTGGCTTAAGTTGATAGAAATCTTAGCACTGCTCCTTGTCTTTGCATGCAGGCCAACTGGGGATTAAAAGATATGAACTAACAGGGTATTAAGTAGATTGCCCTTCTAGCAAAGTGGAAGGATTTTAAATAAGCTGAATTTGAAGCTTTATTTTTTTGTTTTCTACTACTCTATAACCCTTATCTTTTAAATTATTTTAATTCTTGGTAATTATTCATATATTTATATTCATGTATAGTTTGTATATGCATATATTCATGTACACCTAAAAATCAACTTTACTGAGGTATAATTTACATTTAACAGAAAGAACCATATTAACTGTACATTTAAATGAGATTTGAAAAATGTATATACCTCCATAGCCACAAAAAAATCAGTTTTTCTGCATAGCCCATCCCAGTCACCTATACACACATCTACCCTCAGATAACTACTGGTCTGCTTTTTGTCACTAAAGATTCCTTTGCCTTTTCAATAATTTCACATGGAATGTATGTATTATTTGTGTCTGACATCTGTCAGCTTAATGGTTTTGAGATTCAGCCATGTTGTTACTTGATTAGTGGTTAATTTCTTTTTGCTGGTGAGTAGCATTCCAACATAACTATGTCCACATCTCATTAAAGGACATTGAGGTTGTTTCCAGTATTTACTTATTATGTTAAAAATCTCTTCTAAATAATCATGTGGAAATACATTGACATTTTTCCATATAATATACCCATAAAAATTGTACAAATCATAAGCCTACAACTCTTCAGAAGTTTTTCTCATTCCTTCTTCTGGCCATTACAGTACAATGACAATCATTATTCTGGCTTAGATTCCCTTAGAATAGTTTTGTCCAATTTGAAGTATACATATATAGAACCACACACTGAATATATTTTCATGTCTGTCTAATTTTTTTTTCAATACTGTCCTTTTGAGATTCACATGTACATGTTATATACTTCAGCAATTTATTTTTCATTGTTGTATAATATTCCATCGTGTAAACATTTTACAGTGTTGTTTTCATTCTATTATTGATAGAGATGTTGTGTTTTGTTTTATTTTTTCCAATTTGTGACTATTACAAATAATGCTATTATAGTCATCCTGGATCATGTCTTTTGGTACAATATGTGCATTTTTAAATTACAATAAAACTTGGTTTGTAAGCATAATTTGTTCTGGAAATATGCTTATAATCCAAAGCACTTGTATATCAAAAACAAATTTTTTTAAGTTTATTTATTTATTTTGAGATACAGAGAGACAGAGAGAGAACACAAGTAGGGGAGGGTCAGAGAGAGAGGGTGAGAAAGAATCCTAAGCAGGCTCCACACTGTCAGTGCAAAGCCATACATGGGGATCAGACCCATAAACTGTGAGATTATGACCTGAGCCAGTATCAAGAATCAGATGCTTAACTGACTGAGTTACCCAGGAGCCCCTCATAGCAAATTTCAATAACCATTGGCTCAGCTGTGATCACATTACATACATTACATTACATACATTAATAGTGTCTTCTACTATTCATATTGCAAGACATCACTCATTTATCAAGTTAAAATTTATTAGAAATGTTTGTCCATCTTGGAGAACTCTCACAGAACAAATTATTTGCAATCCAAAGTTTTAGCGGGTATACAACTAGCAGCAGAATATTGGGTTTTAGAAATAGCATTATTCCATTTTAGTATATAACACTAATTTGTCAAAATAATTGTACCAAATTACAACACCAATAGTAGCCTGTGAAAATTAACTTACTGCATATGCTTGCCAACATTTGATATTACCAATTTTCTTTTTTATAACTATGAATATCTAATCTACAGGAAATAATCTTATCTAATCGTCTTTATTATATTTTCACTTTTTAAACCATTATTGTATATCTTATTTGTGGAGATCCAGCTCAAGTCATTTGCACAGTAACTAATTAAGTTTTCTATATTTTTCTTTTGGTATTCCAGAGTTTCTTTCCGCATTAAAAATACAGTTATTTATTGACTAAGTGCTTTGGAAATGTTCTTTTCTTTGTCTTCTATTTTAACTCTCTTGAAGATTTATTTTGATCAAGAGAAGCTCATAACCTTTTTTATTAAGTTTATTTATTTTGAATGGAGGAGAGGGGCAAACAGAGATAGGAGAGAGAATTCTAAGCAGGCTCCATGCTGACAGTACAGAGCTCAACCCAGGAACCATGAGATCATGACCTGAGCCAAAATCAGCAATTGGCTGCTCAACCGACTGAGCCAACCAGGTGCCCAAAGAAGCTCATAATCTTAATGAAATATAATTTATCAATCTTTTATGGCTAGTACTTTTTGAATCTAATTTAGAAAATATGTGCCAATGGAAGGTCATGAAGATATTATTCACTGTGATATTCTAGAAACTTTAGTGCTGTAACCTTTACATTTCAAATATATTTGAAATTGACATCATGCATGATACAAGATTTAAAGGCAAGCTTATTATTTACATGTGGACATCAATTGACCCAGCACCATTTATTCATAAGATGATACTATCAAAATTCTTGCTGCAGTACCCCTTTGTTGTAAAGCTGGTAAAAGATATAAAAATGTATGTTTTGAGATTCTTAACTATCTTTCGTTTATCTATTTGTCCTTCTTTGAAATAGTACTATACCATTTAAATTACTATAGTGTTCCAGTAAGCCACCATATCTAAAGCAGTAAGCCCTATGTGGCATCCTACTTCTTTAAGATTGCCTGGCTCTTCTGAACACTTGACACTTCCATGGAAATTTAGGATAAACCTGTAAATAACCATCAAAAATATACGCAGTGTTTTATTGAAATTTCATTGAAATTATAGAAATTGAGGATCAATTGAACTTTTAAAATATTGACCCCACCAATCATGAATAACCTAATCTTTCAATTACTTAGGTTAACTTTATTCTATTTTATAGTTTTGATATTCTCTGAGTAGAATTCTTACTAAATTTTTTCATAAATTGAATCATAAACAGTTGCTCTATTTATGTTTCTTTGCTAACCTTTTGTTACTAATTTTTTTATGTTAACACGAATTCAGTCATCTTGATGAATTTATTCAATTAATTTGTAAATTATTTAATTTCTATGTAAATAATGATACCGTTTGTAAATTGTACTTAGTTCTGTTATATAAATATATATATTTACACACGCACACAGACACACACCTTAGTGTCCTTGCTAGATACTCTAATACAATGTTAAATAAAAAGAATAGAAGTAGATAATCTGGCTTCTTTTCCAAATTAGGATAAGCACTTTCAATATTTCACCATTAATCATGAGACTAATTGCACATTTTTGTAAACACTTTATGCCAGGTTAAGGAATTTTCAATTTCTACTTTCCTAAGATGTGTTATTTTATTTATTAAAAATATTTAAATGTTTTTTTTATTTATATTTGAGAGACAGACAGACAGAACTTGAGCTGGGGAAGGGCAGAGAGACAGAGACAGAATCTACACTTGATCTTAGCCAAAAGGCCTGAGAAGCAATAGACAGGGACAGAATCTGAAGCAGGCTCCAGGCACTGAATTTCAGCACAGAACCTGATGTGGGGCTTGAACCCAAGAACAGTGGGATCATGACCTGAGCTGAAGTCATATGCTTAACCAACTGAGCCACCCAGGTGCCCCTAAATTTTTTTAATGTTTATTATTTTGAGAGAGAGAGAGAAACAGAGCACAAGCAGGGAAGGGGCAGAGAGAGTGAGACACAGTATCCATCCAGCCGCCCCCAGAGGTATTATTTTAAATATATATACTGTTTTAACTATTTGTTGTTAATTCTTTATTATGTTAATTATGTTAATTATATTAATTGATTTCCAAACTTTCTTGGAATAAACTCAACTTTATTCTATATGTGAATTCTCTTATATTATTGGATTTTTATTATTATTTGCACTCAGATTTTTGTTTGGTTCTGTAAGTTTGACCAATACTTTTCTTTCCTTAAAATGTGCTTGTGAGGTTTTAACATAAAACTAACAGTAACATCACAATTTAAAATTTTAGCCATTTTAACATTTCATAGAAGGAGATTCTTTAAATTTGATGTTATTTTTAAATAAGTGTTTCACATAATTCAGCATATACAATACTTCATCTGAGCATGGAGTTTTCTTGGTGGAAATGTTTTCAAAATTTATAAAATCCTTGTGTCCATTTGGGCAAATGATCTTGTGCAAAACTAATATAGCCATTTCATATGCTTATTAAAATTATTAACAAATTTTTTCACAATATGTTATTGCTATCTTTTAAATGCCTATACAATTTAAAGTCATATTTCTTGTGTTTTTTAAATGTTTATTTATTTATTTTTGAGAGAGAGAGAGCACAAGTTGTGGAGGGACAGAGAGAGGAAGGGAGGCACAGAATCTGAAGCAGCCTCCAGGCTCTGAGCTGTCAGCATAGAGCCCAATGTGGGGCTCAAACTCATGAAACGTGAAATCACGACCTAAGTTGAAGTTGGATGCTTAACTGACTGAGCCACCCAGGTGCCCTGTTGTTTTATTTCATGTAAGTGTATGACTCCACATACATTATTATTGTCTTTGTGAACAATCAATGTTATTTTCTATTTTCTCTCATATTTACAGTTTCCACAACTCCTCATATTTTGTCATAACATGCTTCCATCTGGGAACATTTTCATTGTGCCTGAAAAATTTGTTACAATATTATGGATCTTTTTGCTTGCCACAAAAATCATTAGGTTTTAACCATCTGAAAAATATTATTTGATCCCAACTTCTGAAGGTTAATTTGTCTGAATATAGAATTTTATGTTCAGTAGTACTTTGATGACATCGCCCTTGTCTTTGGACTTCCATAATTTTTTATGGGAAGTCACGTATTAGTGTTACACTGATGGCAATTTGACATTTTTTCCTACCGTTTTAAAGAGTTTTCTTTTTGTCTTTCATTTTCAGAAGTTTTAACATAGTGTTTGTAAGTATGTCAGTGATAATTTTAGGTCTCCTGTTTTTCTCTTTCATTGGTTTTGGAAGTCTTTTAATCAGTAGCCCTTCCAGTACTGCTTTGTTCCATTTTCTCTTTCCTTTACTCCTGTTTTTCTAATGACCTGCATGTAAGATCTTTTGACATTGCCTCGTATTTCTTTTTTTATTCTCTATATTTTTTCTGTTTCAGCATGAATCACTAATTTTCTATTCCAATATTAGTAATCTGCATTTAAACTCAAAAATACAGTTTTTAATGTTAGTTATTGCATTATTGTTGTTGAATTTTTATTATTTTTGTATGTTACAGTTTATGGTTGAAATCTTTTCAAGTGCTTCCTTACAATTAATTATCTTTATCCTTTTAAAGTCCATGAGTGATTAATCTAAAACCTGTATCTTTTTGAGGGCTGTTTCTTTTCTAGTTTGTGTTTCATTGTCAATTTAAATCAGAATTTTAAGAAATAATCTCCAAATTCTTTGATACTGTTCTCCTCAAGAAGATATTTCTGTACCCTTAATTGAAACTGGGTAGAATTTAGTGGCTCACTTAAATTCAGTAAAATACAGTGGAAATGACACTGTGTAGAACTTGAAGCTAGGTTAGAAATGGTGATCAATTTTCTATCAGGTTTTCTCAGAATAATAACTTATCTTCAAACTTTCAGCCACCATGTAAGTATGTCAAACATCCCAAGATGATCATGCACCAAGCAACCACAAAATAGACCACATGAAGACTACATTATGAACTCTGAATCAGGTTTGGGACAAGGGACAAGAGACAAGAGAGATGTTTAGGGAAATAAGTTAAGAAAGCCTTCACTCTTAGAGTCCTGCAAGTGGAAGTTAGAAGTGACTATTTAAAATTTCTGTTCTAGATGTCTTACACTTAAGGAAGCACTCATTCTCAGGACTGTGGAAGTATCAAATCTGTACTTACATCACCCTGAGACTAGGTGCCTCTTTAAATTTTATATGGTAAGCACTTCTCTCTGGGTGGAGTCCTACTCTGAGTCTTTATGAAGAGAGAGAGATACACAGCCAGCCCCCAACTAATTTAGCCCACACTTTGCAGCTCCATCAATAGTCCAACTGCAATTGTGTAAAATACCTCAATGTTAGAAATTCCTTCTTTACCTGCTAACCCATGGAGCTATTGTGGATAATAAAATGTCTGTGGTTGTTTTAAGCCACCAATTTGACATCATCTGTTAAGTAATTATTGATAACCAGACAGTTCTAATGACATTTCTGGTGGTTTCTGGTCAAATGTTAGGCACTCTGTATGAAACCATTCAAGGTCTTTAGATCATGTTTTCTTCATCCAGAGAAAATGTAATTTTTCTGAAAGACAAAAGTTCGACTTCATCAAAAGGTGAAAATAAATTAGGCTGAATTTCAATTTAGTCTATTCTTATTTGTAAGTAATCTAGGGGTCATAATAGAAAAAAAAATAGTAGAGGAAATTACAATTGGCTTTCCATCTGATTGAGGTAGGACATCAACCTTTTCCTGCCTTCAGTGCTTCTGGTTCTCAGGCCTTTAGACCCAGACTGGAATCTACACCACTGGGTCTCTGACTCTGAGGCCTTCAAATTATGCCACTAGCTTTCTTGGATCTACAGCTTGCAGACAGCAGATCATGGGACTTCTCAGCCTCCATAACTGCATATATTCTAATAAATCTTTTTCTATGTATATGTAACTCCTATTGGCTCTGTTTCTCTGATGAACTTTGCCTAATACACTCTCTTTACTGAAATGCTCTAAACTGTGTGTGTGTGTGTGTGTGTGTGTGTGTGTGTGTGTGTGTGTGTGTGTGTGTGTGTGTTCTTGAGTCTATGAGTTGGACAGAAGCTCAGGCATCTTGTTTAATCCCTTATCAGGATGTTTCTATGGTGTTTCTTCTTCTCTTGACCAGAGCAATCAGAGATTCACCAAATGCCTTAAGAACAAACCTGATCAAAATATCCAGTTCACTTCTCCAATGATCTGTCTTGTCTACAGTTTTGTCTAAAGTCTGCTTTCTTGGTGGTCCTAAATTTCCTTTTTTGCCTCTACCCTGGCAGAGTTGCTACAAACTCAGTATCAGTTTCAGTTAAGGATCTAGGGCCTGAGAAAAATAACGGCAAATGTACCAGACAGAAAAAAAGTAGCACTAATGTGGGCCTCCTATACATGAGTTTATTATGTATTAAATTTTCTATTAAATCTTTTTTTTCCAACTCACACCGGGTCTTAGCTATCTCAGTTGCCCTGCAGTAAAACAAAGGTCTGTTTTTATATTTCATCCAATTTTTATACTTTCTGGTGAGTTATAAATAGAAATCTCTTCAAGTCTTTTTACAGTTTGACACAATGGAAAATTTATTTCTGTTAATCAATCCATGCTGATATTTTCTAATGAATTCTAACTCAATTCAAATAATAAATATATATGTTTGAATACTTACTATATAGCTGTCATTTTTATAGCATTGACAAAATATATTCTCTTTCTTTAAAGACTTTAAACCTTAGGGTCAATTTTGACCCATATTGCCATATACTCTAATTCAGGTATAGTAATATCTCTTAAGGGGAAATATTAATGATAGTTTTGATATTTTCTCAGTGCTTTATTGCTTGTAGTTTTACCTCCTGGTCTAAGAGCCATCTCCTCCACATAATCTAAATATTAACATCCTATAGTCATCTGTTTGTCACTTGTGTCTGAGTGTGGCAGCCATGTTGCCATCTGTTATATTTCTTGTATGATGGCTGTTGCCTTCATTATAGGTTATTGCATGTCTCCAAGGGCTAGAATCTCTTTGCCTTTGAGCCATTTTCTAACAAAATAAAAATGGCTTGCATTTCCTCCTGTCACAGTCACAGGCTATATTGTAAAGATTACCTCAATTACAGCATCACTTATGTTATCTTAAGCAGAATTGATTTTGTTTTCATGTCGTAGGGATGAGTGTTGGCTTAGTAAAAGCTTTTGTAAGTACTTTGTTTCTGTACCTGAATCTTCACATTATTCTGATTTTGCATAATGATAATAGCATTATTTAGTATTTATTTTGGGTATTGAGATAGAAAAACCTTTGGAGATACAATCTACCATCTGTATACTGGAGGAGGAAGACATTCTTTAGAGTTCATTATCACAAAATTAAAATAACAGGGAAGTTCTTTTCCATTTAGCATTAAGACACTAGTGTCATTTATCTTCTACTATTGTGGCAAAAGCCGATTTCTATAGTAGAATAAAATAAATCTTGTCACTCATCTTTTATACCCTTGTACATAATGTGAGAGGCATATCATCTGTTTCATCTTTCTTTTTCTTCACAAAGATACAGCTAAAGTATTTTTAACTTGCTAAAAGCCTAATGCCATAATCTGAATACCTTTAGAATCTAATAACATCACGATGCACCTTTACTACCAGCCTTAGTTCTCAGCTTTTTTTTCTTTTCCTTATTGTTGTTGTTCAGTTATTTCTGGATTAACCCTGAGCTGAATGAAGGTAATTTCTCATCAATTTTAGTAAAAGTGGCATTTATCAATTTAAACTATGGGGAAACAGAAAGTATAGCATAAGGAATAAAACACAAACTAAAATCCAGAAACTCTAAATTCTACTTTTGGTTCTACAATTTAACATAATCATGGAGAGTCACTTGATTTGGCTTAAGATACCCTATTTGTAATGTAGATAAAATATATTTGATAAGCTTTAAGTTTTCTTCCCTTGAACCATGCAAGGACGTTATGACAGTTGGCATAGTCCAGGTTATATTTAAACCATCTCAGACAAATGTTTTGTTATCCTAACCTTATTTTTCCAACTCAGAGTACACATTTTTCTTCAAATCTTTGTACATTAAAAAAATTATTTTGTTTATTTATTTAAATTTTATTTCTTTACTTTTTACTAAATGTAATGTTCTTGAAGTTTTTGTATTAAGATATATATTCTGGACCTTTTATAATTTTTGTTATTATTTTCTAAAATGTGTATAATTCTCTAATTCTTAGGTTCATGTCAACATGTCTCACCTTTCTTCTATCTTTGGAAAATTCAAATTTTGTAGAAAAGAATATTTTGGAATTGAGGCAGGTTAATGACTGTGAAAAGTTAAATCACTTTTGATGTTCAGAAAAGAAAGTACAAGTTTCAAATCACCTCCATTTGTGATTCTAGCTGTCACAAATATAGGGAAGTATTTAATTCAGGTAGTAAGTGGAATAAACACCACACAATATACATATTTGCTTTTTACAGAAAGCTAAATACTAGGTAGAATGTAAATAGTAGCAACTAATGTACAACTGATGTATGTATATATTTTTGGTCACTGTCATAGATCTAAATAACCGCCCCAAAATGTTTTCACCTATAGTCACAAAAAAAAGTACTGAGAATTATACTAATAAAAAGGGACTAATTCAAGGAAATTTCAAGCAAATTTTTAGAAATATGAAAATAATCAAAGAAAATGTATCACATTGCCACAGCTAAGTAAATATTAAATATACTTTCAGATCATAAATGCACTACTCCTAGATCAACAAGCCCAAGGAGAGCTCTTTAGCAGACATAACAAGGGACAAAAGAGGATTTTTTTTTAACTTTTGTTGTTCTAATACTAAAGATATTATTAAGTTAAAATATCCCCATATTTTCACCATTGGTCTAGTTTTCTATGTATATCTATGTGTCTGTCTATGTATCTATGTATCTATCTTATAAAGATACAAATTTCCTACTATCTTTATCACAGTTTACCCAGCCAAAATATCCAAATACATTCTTCCCTATCACTCAATTTGGCGATGTTTTTCTGTAATCCACCCCCGCCCCCGTCAATACTCATGATTGAATCATCTAATAACTGGTCAAATTACTCTATGCTTTTAAAATTTCACTTCTGATTGGTTAATATGTGCACCAAACTTATGGCTTATAATTGAGGATCCAGTTAGAGAAACATGTAAAATACTAATTATAATTCTGTTTTCCCCCTCTGTTCTTTTAGATCAACTGATGCTGTACATGATTATCAGATGCTTGCCTTTTAGTAATTTTGATATATTGTTTTCCAATATTTTGCTCTTCCAACTAATGCCTCATTGAACATGCGTGCATGTATATCTTTATATATTTGTACAATTTAAACTTTAATAACTATTTTCCAATTATCCTTTCAAATGATCATAACAAGTTAATTTTTACCAATAGTGCATATTTTTCTATCATTCAACATCTTAATCTTTTAAAACTCTCTCCTGATGGATATATATATATATATATGTAATTAGTGTTTTTATATTTCCCTAACAAATCTAGAAAATAATTACCTTATAATATTTCATACACATTTATTAATTGGGATGCCTATCTTTTTTTGCTTTTTTATTATTGTGGTATAAATAATTGACATATAACATTATATGAATCATGTTATTATATTATATATCATTTTACTATTATTTTGTAGGAGCTATTTGTATTTTAGGGCAATTAGCTATTGGTTAATTTTTTATGTTGTAAATATATCCTTCCATTTTTCATTTTTATTTTGAAAATATTATGTCCTATTTTTACAGATTTAAGTTGAACTTTCATGCTGTTTGTTCTGCCATTTATTGTACCTCTTTGTGATTTCTGAGTTTCTGGTCTTGTTTATGACCACCCTCCACCTGGTTAGGTTGGGTGAAAGTATTTATTAGCAGTTCATTCATGTCTCTTCCACAGTCAACAGCAGTAAAACTGATTTTCTTTATGTTCCTAGTAAACCAGAATGGCACTTTCCCCTTCAGACTTCGATTATGA
Source organism: Crocuta crocuta (assembly GCF_008692635.1). Lineage (NCBI taxonomy): Eukaryota > Metazoa > Chordata > Mammalia > Carnivora > Hyaenidae > Crocuta > Crocuta crocuta. The sequence goes on along the minus strand of NW_027529172.1, from coordinate 434,983 downwards.
CTGAATGGAAGTGGATGTTCCTGCAATAACAATCAACCTTTGATAGGGAAAAAGTGTGGAAGCAACATTGATTACTTTGTAGGAACAAAAGCTTTTGTAAAAATCGTCATTTTAAAGAGAGAACATATACTGATGGTAAAGGCAGTTCTGTTCTAGTGCACTTTAGATAGACTGTTTTAAAGATATAATCTTCTTTGCTCAAATCACATGAGACTGAGAATTTGATAGTTAATACATTGAAAACAATTTAGTCTTAATCTGAGCCCAATCTTAACTCCTCCCCAGTCTTCACTACTATATTATTACCTATTTTTCCAGTGTTTACTTTTCATTTTTCCTTCCATAAAGATAACGGGAAGACAAGCATATGTCATCACTATCATTTTAAATAATTTATTGATTGATTTCTTATGAATTATTTCAATTACATAAAGTACATAAGTGTATATGCAATAACAATATGAGGAAAGTTACATCTCAGTGATAAGCTGAATAAATTCAAATTAGAACAATTTGAAGATTGTTAATCTAGAAGATTGACAAAATTAATGATAAAATGCACAGTTGTCAATGATGGTAGGGAATAAATATTTTTAAGCATTGGGAATGTAAATCATTGTAATATCAGAGAAAAATTGTAAAATATTAATATACACATGCTCTTTAATCAGAACAATTTCACTTCTGAGAATTTATCCTAAAGAAATAATTAAGTGATACCATGAAATGGTAATCATTGGGGCTCCTGGGTGGCTCAGTCAGTTCAGCTCAGGTCAGGATCACAGGGTTCCTGGGTTCGCACCCCGCAAAGGGATCTGTGCTGAATTCTCTCTTAGAGCCTGGAGCCTGCTTCAGATTCTGTGTCTCCTCTCTCTGCCCATCCCCTGCTCATACTCTGTCTTACTCTGTCTCTCAAAAATAAATAAATGTAAAAACTGTGTTTTAAAAAATAAAATGAAAATGAAATCTTTCAAACAATCTAAAATCTATCCTCTACTTACTGCTATGTAACAAATCACCTCAAAACACAATAACTAACAACATGAACTAGTATTTTATTATTTCTCATCATTCTGGAGATAGACTGGATTCAATTAGGCATTTCTCACCCAGAATCTCTTGTATGGTGACATTCAGATTGTGATTAGTACTAAAACCATCTAATGGCTCATACACATATTGGCATATGTGGGAAACCTCAAAGAGAAGGAGTCTTCTCAGCCACTCTTTTAAACTTTCTGCAACTCCCTTCTGTGATGTATCCATGTAGGCAGCTTCTGAATAGCCCTATTTCCAACATGTGACTCAAGACACCAAAGTCACCACTTAGAGAGAACCAAAGAGAGAGATTTTTTTTTCTTTTGCTCATTTGTTTTCTTAAATTCCACATGTGAGTGAGACCATATGATATTTCTCTTTCTCTGACTGACTTATTTCACTTAACGTGATACTCTCTACCTCTATCCATGTTGTTGAAAACGGAAAGATTTCTTTTTTCTAAGTGTGTTTATTTATCTATCTGTCTATCTATTTATCTATCTATCTATCTATCATCTACTGAGAGACACAGAGAGAGAAAGAGAGTCCAAAGTAGTCTCTCCTCTGTCAGTGCAGAGCCCTACCTGGGGCTCAATGTTCGAAACCATGAGATCACACCCTGACCAAAATCAAGAGCCGGTTGCATAACTGACTGAGTCACTCAGGAGCCACTAGAGTTCATTTATTTTTATGGCTGAATAATATTCCATTCCAATAATATTCCATAATATTACACACACACACACACATCACAACTTCCTTATTCATTCCTATATCAGTGGACACTTGGGATGCTTACATAGTTTGACTATTGTAAATAATGCTGCAATAAACATAGGGTGTATGTATCCCTTCAAATTAGAGCTATTTTATTTTTTTGGTAAATACCCAGTAGTGTGATTACTGAATCCCAGGGTAGTTCTATTTTGAACTTTTTAAAGAAACTCCACACTGTGTTCCACAGTGGCTTCACCATTTTTCATTTCCACCAATAGTGCAAAAGTCCTCCACATCCTTGCCAACACTTGTTTCTTGTGTTTTCAATCTTAGGTATTCTGTCAGGTGTGAGGAAATATCTCAGTGTACTTGCATTTCTGGATGATGAGTGATGTTGCGCATATTTTAATGTGTCTGTTAGCCATCTGGATATCTTCTTTGGAGAAATGTCTGCTCATGTCTTTTGCCCATTTTTTAACTGGATTATTTGTGGGGGTTTTTGGTATTGAATTGTATCAGTTCTTTGGATACCAAACCTTTATCAGATATGTCATTTGCAAATATCTTCTCCAGTCAATAGGCTGCCTTTTAGTTTTGTTGATTGTTTCCTTTTATTTTGATGTAGTTCCAATAGTTTATATTTGCTTTTATTTCCTTTGCCTCAGGAGACATATCTAGAAAAAATTTGTTATGGCCATTTCAGAGAGATTAGTGCCTATGCTCTCTCCCAAGACTTTTATGGTTTCAGGTCTCACACTTAGGATTTTATTCCATTTTTAGTTTATTTTTGTGTATGGCAAAAGAAAGTGCTCCAGTTTCATTGTTTTACATATTGTTGTCAAGTTTTCCCAGCACCATTTTTTGAAGAGACTCTCTTTTCCCCATTGGATATTTATTTCTCCCTTGTCAAAGATTAATTGACCATATAATTGTGAGTTTATTTCTGGGTTTTCTATCTATTCCGTTGATCTATGTTTCTATTTTTATGCCAGTACCATCGTGTTGTAATTACTACCACTTTGTAATATAACATGAAGTCAGGAATTGTGGTACTTCCAAAACTCCTTTGGCTATTTGAGGTCTTTTATGGCTACATACGAATTTTAGGATTGTTTGTTCTAGTTCTGTGAAAAATTCTTTTTTTAAATGTTTTATTTATTTCTGAGAGGTAGAGACAGCGTGAGCAGGGGAGGGAGGGTCAGAGAGAGAGAGAGATACAGAATCTGAAACAGGCTCCAGGCTCTGAGCTAACTGTCAGCACAGAGCCCAATGTGGGGCTTGAACTGACAAACCATTAGATCATGACCTGAGCCAAAGTCGGACCCTTAACTAGCTGAGCCACGCAGGCGCCCCTGAAAAATGCTTTTAATATTTTGATGGGGATTGCATTAAATGTGTAGCTTGTTTTGGGTAGTATAGACATTTCAATGATATTTGTTCTTCTCACCCATGCTCATGGAATGTCTTTCCATTTTTATGTGTCATCTTGAATTTATTTTATCAATGTTTTATAGTTTTAAGAGTACAGTCTTTTCACCTCTTTGGTCGAGTTTTTTTTTTTTTAATTTTTTATTCCTAGATATTTCATTGTTTTTAGGGCAATAGTAGATGGGATTGTTTTCTTAATTTCACTTTCTGTTGCCTCATTATTGGTGTATAGGACACAACAGACTTCTGTACATTGATTTTTATCACCTTTCTTACAGTTGTATTCCGCATGCAGTTCCAACTGTACATATAAGATCACCATTCTCTACCTAGAGATATCTTTAGAATTTCCTTTCCATTTTTATTTTTCTGAAAATAATATTTTTACTATAATTCTTGAAAGATTTTGGGGGGAAATATAGACTTTTAAGGCAAAGGTTATATTCATTCAATACATTAAAGATATATCTTAACTTTATTTCTTTTACCCTCATCACAGATACTCAGAATATTTTTTAAAGTTTTTTTTAAATTCTTTTTGTTGCAGATAGAGTTTTTTGGCTTGCGTTTTTTCCCCCTGTTTTATGATTTTTCTCAGCATGAACTTCTTTTCATTCATGCTGCATGGATTTCCTTAAACATCTTGAGTCTTTGGATTATTGTCTCTCATCATTTTTTGAATATTTGAGGTATTGTTTCCTTAAATATTAAAACTGCCTTTTCCCTATATTTTAAACCAATAGAAATACAACTAACAGTTTTAGTATTTCTGACCGTATTGTCTCTATCTTTTCTCTTCTTTTATTTATTAGTTTCAATCACTTTAGCTCCCTCTTCGTCTCTTATGATTTATTCTTAATGTATTTAGTTCTCTCCTCAGCTTTAACTAGTTCAGAGTTTAACAATTGTGTTAGTTTTCTAGCACAGTGGTAATACAACTACATGGCTTGGGAAAACATACGTTTATTGTCTCACAGTTCTGGATGTCTGAAGTCTAAAAGCAGGGTGTCGGCAGGGTAATGCTCCCTCTGAAGGTGTGAGGTTAAGATCAGTTCTATGCTTTTCTGTTAACTTCTGATAGCCTGTGGCATTCCTTAACAAATAGATGGTTTTCTTCTTCCTGTATCTCTTACATTATATCCCTCTGTATAATATTTGTCTCTGTGTCTAAATTTTCCCATCTTAAGAACACCAGTCATATTGGATCAGGACTCACTTGAATGACTATATTTGAACCTGATTAGACCTATTTCCTCTAGAAAGATCTGTTTCCAAACAATTAACACTCTGAGTACTGGTGATTAGGACTTCACCATATCTATTTTGGAGGATACAATTCAACCCATAACACCCATCCATTGAGTTCTTAAATTTGGTTACTTTTCTTTTTCCTCTTCTTCTTCTTCTTCTTCTTCTTCTTCTTCTTCTTCTTCTTCTTCTTCAATCCAGAAATTCATTTTGGTTATTTCAAAAATCTGTCATTTTACTTTTTATAGTTTCTAGTTTTCAACCAGAATTTTCCAGTTTTAACTTATTTCCCTGAATATCATAGTCACTTTATAGTCTATTTACTGTTTTTAACATCAAGAGTCATTATAGGCTATTTTTCCCTGACTTTCTTTTTCTGTTGGTTCTTATTTATTTTGTCTCTATTTTCTCTTAACCTTAGTTAACATTGTCTCTGCAGAAATGATTTAAGATGATTAATATTTTCTTTTTCTCCTGAGGATTTTTACCCGATTCTAAATTTTCTATTTGATATATACTGATACAAGCAATCAGGTATTGTCTCAATCTAATTTCCAAAGGAAAAATATAAACCTGATATACAATCTATGTACAGGATGATTATGATTATGATTTTGCTTTATACTTGCTCTGGTGATTCAATTATTCAAGGGTGTGATTCAAAGCACAAAGTAGTTGATCAGGACTATTACTCAGAAAATACCATGGATTTCATTCAACTCTCTCACTAGTCCTGCCAGATTTACAAAGGAATTGCTCAAATTTTTGTTTTCTGTTTTGTCATTCAAGCCAAAAATGGCCCAAATACAGGGCTTAATTATCTAGTTAATGGAGCATTATAAAAATCAGGCTAAAAGGTTGATATACATGCAAAGGTTAAGATTAGAACATGCCAAAAGACCAAATGAAATAAAAGATGGTAAGTATCCATGAGATTCATCAACAGAGAATCACTCTCGAATTTGATAAGAGCATTTTGAATGACATACTGGACCAGATTATTATAAAAGTTAAAAGTTGGAAAACTAGAGCTAAATATTTAAAATCCTTTTGCTTTTCCAAAGGAATATCAAGACACACCTCAACCTTAAGATTTTATTAAATTAAATATTCAGTTTCAGGAGTAAGCATTTTAAAATGGAGATTTAAAAGGCAGAATGAGAAAAACACAAAACTTACCTTAATATCAAAAAGGCAATTAAATAAGGGAACAAAAAAATGTGAGAAAGTTATAAAAACTATAGAAACAAGTCCAAATATATCTATAAGGAAATAAGTTAGTTACATGAAACAAATGAATCCAAATATTCTTTTAAAAAAACTTAATTGCATGCTATTTGCAAGTAATACACTAAGGTTTTAATGATGGATAGTTGCAAAGTATATATATATATATATACACACACACACTACACATATAGATACACATATATTCATACACATATACTCATGCATATTCAAAAATAAAGTTGGTGTAAATATATAAGTGTAAGACAAACACTAGACTATAAGAAAAATGAATTGTTATTAAGGATAGAGAAGATTTCTAACTAATTTTAAAAGCATCGGTTGAGGGGTGCCTGAGTGTCTCAGTGGATTGAATGGTTCAGGTAATGATCCCAGGGTGACGGAATCAAGTCCTCTCCCTCTGCCCCTCTCTCTTGTTAGGACACTTTTACTTTCTCTCTAAAATAAAATAATTTTTTAAAAAATCAGATGATTAAGAAGATTTAGCAATTTAAAAACTGTATATTACTTCTAATAGCATATGAAATAAAAATTATGGAACTAGTAAGAAAAGTTGACAAATATACTTTTATACTTTTCATTATTGATAGGTGAAGAGACAAAAACAATCCGTAGTTATACAATATTTGAAAATTCACAAGCTTAATCTCATGAACATATAAAAAGCATTAATATAAATAGAGAGTACATGTTCTTGAGAACATTTGGAACATCTATACAAATTAGTAATACCCTAAATCACTAAGAAAATCTCAACAAAGTTCAAAGAACAATTTTAATACATATAGTGGTAATTTTCAAAATGTTTAAAAACATTTGGCTGATCAACTTAAAAAGATGCTTGACCAGTCAGATTGAAAGCTTGATTAGTAATAATAAGTGCAGGCTGTCATGTGGTCCTAGCTAAGTGTCAATCCTAATAGAGCTATGTTCTTTGACTATTAAGCTATTACATTGATAGTAATAAAGAAACTCTTGTATATTTGGAAACATGCAAACATATTTTACATGATTCATTATTCAAAGAAATAATGGAGACTTGGTAATTACTTAGAACAGAAGAGTAAAATTAAAATTCAGTATCAAAATTTGGTATTCAGAGGTATCTACTTCTATTTATAATGAAGGAGTTTGTGACAGACAGTGACTACCTCTTTCTTCTTCCAAACACTTTCTTCATTTCGTGTCTGGGACAACACTCTAACCTAGGTTTTTTGTTTGGTTTGGTTTTTACTTCTATATTGCGTTATTTCAGTCTTACTTGCTAGATCTCTTATTATATTTCCTACATATTAGAATTCTACAAATTTCTATTCTTAGACCTCATTTCTTTCTTTTGTAGTGATTTCACCCAGCCTCAAAATATTAAATGGTATCTATGGGTTAGACTCCGAAATTTATACCTTTAGCCACCTTTTTTGCCCTGAACACCAGACCAGTACATCAACTATCTACTTGGTATCTTCCAATGAATTGTCTAAATCTAATACTTCCTAAACCTCATATCCTCTAAATTGAGCTTCTGATATTCAATTGCCAATCTATTGAGTTAATATTTGAATATATTTGCCTGTGCTATTCTCAAAATTTCAAAAACTAATCTAGTACTTCCATGAGCACTGAAGAACCACATACCTGGAAACATGCTTTAAAGGATGGGAAATTCATAACTAAAATTGTAACTTAGAAAAGAAATGGGTTTGCTTCAAATATGGGTTAGGACACATACCACATACAGCTTAAGATAAACATATGGAGCACAAGGCCAAAGTCAGTCATACCTGGAAACACTCCAGTTGCCTTGAAAACAGTTGGACAACACAGCTAACTAAAATCCCTACCATGGAGGCCCGCTGTTGCAATGTCATATGACTCCACTTGAGGCTGCTTTTTAAAAATGGTTTTAAAAAATTAGACTACTCTTTTCTGAGAAAGAACTTGGGGAAAAGTGATAATTAAAATTTCAATACCAGCAAGGTTTAATTCTGTCATTTAAATCTTTGAGACAGAGCCTCAAAATGAATAATTTCTGCCTTGTGTTATTTCAGGTCAAGAAGATTGGCTACATGACAGTTTAAAAAGAACAGTTAAAAGAGACACAGCCATTTACTTCTATTAAACTAGAAAAAAATCCATATTAATCCATAATTCTAGTTTTAAAGAAAATTATCCAGAACTCATATTATTTATTGATCTGACCTCATTGTTTCTGGTTCTAAATATTCTATTTTTCTTAGCAATATATAAACTGGCATCACTCAAAGCTGTCTTCCAAACATTAATTATTATTGACTAGCATTGACTGTCTACAGGAAGAACTAAAAGTGTTCATTTCGTAATCATCTCTGTGAATTAGTCATTGGTCCTGAAATAATTTAATTCAGCTAAAGGCGGTTTCCTTTGGTATTTCTTTCTTTCTTTCTTTTTTGTACTCAGCTCCATAGTGAGATAGAAGTAACATATAAGTATTTATATCCCTATTATCACTGTCTTATCATCAGTGCTCTATAAGCACAGCCTGAGAAAGTAATTCAAAGGTACATGATTTATAGAAGAGGTTAAGTTTTCATGATTTCTTCAGGGAAAGAAAAAAAAAGGGAAAAAAAAGAACCTGTTAAGGGAGTGAGTAAAGCAATATAAGGAAAGTGAACAAGCTAAATAAGATTGTGGCCTTTGTTCTGGCATCAGACTGACCCACAGGAAAAGGGATGAGTTTCTAAGGCTCCAATTACAACAAGACTTGTCCTAAATTTAGTCAAGGGGTTTGAGTCTATATCCCTTTATCAGTCAAACAAGAGCTGCTCTGCAGTTGAAAAATTGTAACCTCCTGGATGGTCTCTGGTGATGTTGGTCCCCTTCTGACAAGGAAAGTTGTTCCAAGAAGTCAGAGAAAAACCACAAGCCATTGCACTGGCAGCCACTGAGGAATGGGTGCACCAGCTGGAAAATGGGAACTGGAAAGGTCATCAACAGCATCTACAAGTAGTCCGCTTCTTGCACACTTGTTAAATTCACTACATCTGGGCACCACCTAGCCAGGATTCTGCATGTTCAAATTTTCTTTTTGGGACCATTGGACATAATGGAATAAGCTGTAGTTAGTCCTAAGACTATAGCTCATATTTATCATTTCCTCTACTACTCATTTGATTTCCCCTCACCCTTGGCTAGCACTTCTACAGTAATTGTGCCACACTTGGTAGTGTGACCTAAACTTACCTCCTTGAAAAGTCTGAGTCCCCAGTTTCCCTCCATTTATCTGGCTGTGGTTACTGTACTTGCAAATTTACATGTAACAATGGACATAGGAATACTAAGAGATGCTCAGTGGATCATATGAGTGTCCAACATTCTTCTTTGACTCCATTATGGAGTAACCAGTACTTCTACATCCTTATGATAGTCAGCTTGGATTACCCCTGCAACTGATATAACTCCTTTTTGGACTTTCTGGGCTACTGACATGAAAAATATAAATTACCTAGTCATTTGTTGTTGATTTAAAATTATTGAGATTTGTCAGGGCACATGGGTGCCTCAGTTGGTTAAGCATCTGACTTCAGTTCAGGTCATGATCTCTCAATCTGTGGGTTTGAGCCCCGCTTTGGGCTCTGTGCTGGCAGCTCAGAGCTTGGAAACTGCTTCAAATTCTGTGTCCCCCTCTCTCTGCCTTTTCCCCGCTTGCACTATGTTTCTCCTGCTCAAAAGTAAATAAACATTAAAAAATAATAAAATAAATAAAATTATTGAGACTTGTCATATTTCTTAATGAAATTTCCCCTTCTCTGGACACCAGGCCCTCTAGTTTAAGTTGTGGAATGAGGGAATCTGGGTGGCTCAGTTGTTTAAGTGTCTGACCCTTGATTTTGGCTCAGATCATGACTTCATAGTTTGTGAGATAAAGCCCCACATTGGGCTTTTCACTGTTAGCCCAGAGTTTGGGATTCTCTGTCTCTCTGTCACTCTCTCTATCTCTCTCTCTCTCTCTCTCTCTCTCTCTCTTTCCCTCTTTCTGCCCCTCCCTGGTTCTATTGCTTTCTCCCAAAATAAATAAATAAACATTAAGAATAAAAAAAAATAAAGTTGTGGAATGAGAAGTATAAGTTCCCACAGAAGTTACTTTTACCTCTAGCTCATGGTTGTCAGACTCATGTATTCTTCTATTAGGGAACAAAGAATGGTCATGGTCATTGGCCTACACTATACTCCATACCCCGAAAGATATCCCATTCTCCAAGGTGTCATTTCCAAGTTGGTTATTCAATTATGTCAACAGGCCTTTTCACCATTTTATTAAGCCAACCGTTTCTGGGGGTGCATTTTATAATAGGTACGTTTTATTTTTATTTTTTAAATGTTTTTATTGATTTCTGAGAGAGAGAGAGAGAGAACAGGGGAGGGTCAGAGAGAAAGGGAGACACAGAACCTGAAACAGGTTCCAGGCTCTGAGCTAGCTGTCAGCACAGAGCCTGACGCAGGGCTTGAACCCACGAACCGTGAGATCATGACCTGAGCCAAAGTCGGATGCTCAACTGACTGAGCCACCCAGGTGCCCCTGTAATAGGTACATTTTAGTTGTAATAGAACCACATAGTTATAAGACCACCACCAAATTATTGTTATATTGTTATGTGGGTTCCAATGTTGTAGCAAAGATACTCTGTAAGCCTTTGAAAAGTAATGTTGGCTGAGGTACTGTAGGTAAGCTATGTATATACATATTAAGGGTAGATACCAATCCTGATCAGGATGAAACATTGATATTTTTTGAATTGAATGGATTCTGTGTAATTAACTTACCATCAGAAGGGCTTTTGGTCTTTTTGAGAGATGGTATTACGTCTGGGATTCAACCTCAGTATCTCTTGGTGACAAGACAAATATACAGCAGAGGCAATGAGTAGGTCAGAATTTATGAGAGAAATCTGTTGTGTTGGACCCATGAATATCTAATATCTAATGACAGATCACATGAATACTCCATTCTTGAGACTACTCTATAAATTCTGTGAAAGTTGAAGATAGAAACTGGCTGATATCTACTGGTTAAGTCATCCTATCCAGATGGATGTTTAGTGATATACAATGAATGATCTTTAGTGGGAATTAAAAATCTTCTCATGTAAAAATCATTCCACCTTGTACCCAATCTTTGTACCCATCCTGTTCAAATGTCTCTCTCCCAGACCTCTAGATTCCAATTAATCTTAAAATCTTACCCTTTATAGGTCCCAAAACAATCATCTAAACTACCAGCTACTCTTTATCTACATACCAACCTTGAGTGATTTCTCTCACTCTCCACGTGGATGGACCATATGTACTACCTGAAGCTCTGCTCCATTGGGATAATATCCAAACTAATTTGTCCCTAAAGTAAAGGATTGTTTTGCACACAAATTTTGGCATGCAACACTGTGAAGTTTTATTTGATACTACAAAATGGCCATTCTGGTTTTACCAGATCTTATGTTCATGGTTCCTACAATTCAATCATTCATGGGCATTGTTTCTGAATTTGGTGGTCTAGACTTTGTGTACCTATAAATCTCCATAGAATTTCAACCTTTTGTTTTGTTTTGTTTTTGATTGGTAAGAAAACCTTTTATATGCGCTTTAGTTAGAGAAACCTGGTTCAGATGAAAATATGTTAAAGAGCTTTCTAAAGTATCTCTATATATTTATATGATATTTCTAAAGTAAATCTATACTGTCTACAGTATAAGAAACAAGTTCTTACAGTATCTTGTTTATTGTGAACTCTACCTTTTTGACAGCAATTATCTTGGAAGCCACCAAGAAATCAACTAATTCGGGGCTCCTGGGTGGCTCAGTCGGTTGAGCATCTGACTTCGGCTCAGGTCATGATCTCATGGTTCCTGGGTTCCAGCCCCGCGTTGGGCTCTGTGCTGACAGCTAGCTCAGAGCCTGGAGACTGCTTCGGATTCTGTTATCTCCCTCTCTCTCTCTGACCCTCCCCTGATCATGCTCTGTCTCTGTCTCTGTCTCTCTGTCTCTCTGTCTCTGTCTCTGTCTCTGTCTCTCTCTCTCTCGGGAACAAATAAAACATTTAAAAAAAAAAAGAAATCAACTAATTCATGTACTTGCTTATTTTTAAATAGTACCTGATGAGTTTGAGAGGCTTCTTGGTTTCTTTATAATTTTGAAGAAGTAAATTATTCTAAAACCAAAACTGTTACTGGTGTATGTATTTACTATTTTATTTCAACCACTTTGGCATGCCCTAAAAAGTGCCATAGTTCAATGCAATTTAGCTTTTTGTAAGGAAGTGGAGATAGCAGAGATTAGACTATTTATATTAGTGAACCCTGATATTTTGCTTTTATAAGTTTAATATAAGAGGAACTAAACCAAACATATTAAGTCAAATTTTGGTCTTCGAGTGTCCAAGGTTTCTGTTCAATGAACACTTCTTTAATTATGGATATGTAATCATGTCATTTACCTTCAGGAATGGTAGAGTTACTGGATTAAGAGTGGCATCTGATGATAGTAACATGAAAAGGTGAAAGTAACAAGGATTATTAATTTGCTAATTAGTAGAGAAATATTGGGTGGTTTCTGTTAGGAATATGAAATTTCACTATATGTGGTAACATGAGATTTATAAACGATCTTAGTACAAAATCTCAAGATACTGTGACTAATTTAAATGAAATGAACTTTTTAGAAAGAAGCAAGTTTAATTTTAGCTACTCAATCAAAAATAGGCTTATCAGATGTGTAATAATTTGCTGAGATAACATTCCTAGTACATGGTCTAATATCTTTATGTTTGCACAAAATTTTGTTTTGATAATCTGAACTGTTTTGTGTTCTATTTCAATTACTCTGCTTATATCTGTGGTCTTTTGATCATAAGATTCTGGGACAACAACTAATTTTTTCATAATTAAGTTATGTATGATATAGGTACATTGTATGGTATTAAACTAAAATGGAGTCATTTGTGTCAGGAGTTGACCAAAGCAGTCACATGAAAGAAAATGAAACTTAACTTTGCCTGATGTAAGTTGTAGGAATTTACATCTTTCTTCTGAAATCAGCAGAGGATGCTAGCCAATCCCTAATACCAAGTCTATTCATACCACCTCTGGACCTCCTTTTTCCCCTGACTGAGCTACTGTGACCCAGATCAAGAAGAAGAGCACTAGGCAACCCAGCTTGCAGGTCAAAACCCTTGAAATAAACTCATTTTTATGCTTTGTTTACTTGGTATACAGAATTTGTTTTTTGACACTGATATATAGAATTTACAATGATATAATCATGCCTAAGGGCTGCAGTATATTTTGTATAAAAGTAGATTTTTTAAATATCTGTAGTAATGTGTCACTGAGAATAAAAAGCATTATCTTTTAATGCTTATTTATTCTTGAAAGAGAGAGATCGAGAGAGAGCACAAGCAGGGAAAGGGCAGAGAGAGGGAGACACAGAATCTGAAGCAGGCTTTAGGCTCTGAGCTGTCAGCACAGACCCTGATTCAGGGCTTTAACCCACAAACTGTGAGATCATGACCTAAGCCAAAGTCAGACAACCAACCAACTGAGTCATCAGGCACCTCAAACATAAAGAAGTATTCTTATAATGAAACCAATATAGTAGAGTTTAATGCTTTGTAAAGGACATAGGGTAGGTGAGAAATTCTCAGTAACTGAATGGCTCCAGTAAACCAAAGTGAATAAAGATAATTTCCCCTCCACCATCTACAATTACCTAGACTACTAGCTTGTCTTTTTGTTTTTAATCTTCCTTCATAATCTGATACAATCATTATAATTTAATCAAAATTTATCTTTCTCTTACTACAAGTTTATTTGCCCTCTGTCTTGCTTTTCAGAAAAATTTATATTTTACCCTGAGAGAGCTGATATTCTGTAGTGCTGGGATCAATGGTCAAGATAGTGGAATTCATAGCAACAAGAAAGCTTTGCTGTCCATATATAAACATAAACAATTCCTCTTGAGAATATAGATGAGACAGAAGAGAATTTCAAGATACAGTGTTTCCCTTTAAGCAACATTATTGAACAGAGTTTAGAAGTTATCTTTGTTTCTTAGCCACCATGGGACATCAGTTTCTTTAATGGCTTTTCTGTTCAAAATATTTAGATATTCTTGACTATAGACTTTAAATTCTTAAAGTAGAGAGAATCTTTTGTTCTTTTTTTTCCCCAATAGAGAGGTTAGTTTGTCTAGAGAACCACAAGATTCTATAAATTATGAGTTTGTTTATTTTCTAACTGTTTCTGAAAATGTTCATACACAAACTGAATGTGATTTAAATTTATGTTCTTTTATTCTTTTACTAAGAACTTAAATTCAGATTTATAAAAAGAAAAGATATAACATCTTTACTTTAGCTATTGGGTCTACCCCAGAATAATGAAAATTTTGGTGCTTAAAAATTTTGGTGGTTATTTTTTAATTATTTATTTTTCAGTTACAACTTTGAATTTTTATTTAATCTCAAAAATTTCTGAAGTTACCTTATGTAGGTATTTTATTTTTATTATTCTCTCAAATCAATTATTTTTAAATTTAATACAGATGCATTATTTAAATATTCTTTACACTTATGTCTTCTAAGAATGTTTGTCATATGAAGGAGAAACAATAAATTGAACAAATTGATTAAAAAAACTATAGAGTGGGACAAATATCTAACAGAATTATGAATTGTGTCACAAATTTTTACCTGTATCCATGAGGTTTTAGAAAAATCCTCAATAATAGAGATATTTTGGCTCTAGACCTAGACTTAATTCAAATTCTCTAGGTCTGCTTTCAAAATGTGACTTATTTTTCTGTGAGAACTCTAAAGAAATGGTATCATGTAAAAAATTAGCAATAGAACTCCCTTATGACCCAGCAGTAGCCCTGCTAGGAATTGACCCAAGGGATACAGGAGTGCTGATGCATAGGGGCACATGTACCCCAATGTTCATAGCAGCACTCTCCACAATAGCCAAAACATGGAAAGAATCTAAGTGTCCATCAACTGATGAATGGATCAAGAAGATGTGGTATATTTATACAATGGAATACTACATGGCAATGAGAAAGAATGACATCTGGCCATTTATAACAACATGGATGGAACTAGAGGGTGTTATGCTAAGTGAAATAAGTCAGGCAGAGAAGGACAGATACCATATGTTTGCACATATAGGTGGATTAGGAGGAAACTAACGTAGGACCATGAGGGAGAAGAAGGGTAAAAATAGTTCAGGAGAGGAAGGGAGGCAAACCATGAGAGACTCTTGAATTCTTGGAATGAACTGAGGACTGTTGGGGGTGGGGCAGAAGGGAAGGAGGGTGGTGGGCATGGGGAAGGGCACTTGTTGGGATGAGCACTGAGTGTTATATGTAAACCAACTTGGTAATAAATTATTTAAGAAAAAAAAATAAAAGATCAGAGAAAGGAACAGAAGGAATAGAATGAAAAAAGCTTCTTCACACTGGTCTTGGTGATGACTTTTGGATATGATTCAAGTACAGACAACAAAAGCAGAAATAAACAAGTGGGGCTACATCAAACTAAAAGGCTTCTGCACAGAAGAGAAAACAATCAGCAATATGAGTGTGAGTGAAAGAGATTAATCAAAAATGACTCTCAACTTTGACCACAGTAACTGGAAGATTAAGTTTGACCAAGAACTGAGAAAAGGAAATCTGCAGGTGCTACAGTTTTGGGGTAGAGAGATAAGAAATTTATTTTTGAATGTGTTTGGCTGAGATAGCAAACATGTAAGTGGATACTTTGAAAAAAAGTAGATATGTTTGCCTGGAGTTTTGTGGAGATGATCAGGCTAGAAATATAGTTTGGGAATTCATTAGCATATAAATGGCATTTAAAGCTTTGGGGTAGAATGAGTTTACTACAGACAGAAAATAGAAAAGGATAGAGATCTGAGAACTGAGCTTTGGGAAACTTCAGTGTTTAGCAGATTGGCAGGGTGGGGGCAGGTAAGAAAGAACAAGTAAAAGAACAAGAGAAGGAGGGATCTTGTAATAGGAACAACCAGAAGAGCAGATTTCCTGGAATCAAAGTGGAATCATATTTTAAGGAGGAAAAGGTCAAACATATGAATGTAAGTGAAGACTCGAGTAGGTTAGGATGGGTCATTTATCAATGTGGAGATCATTGGTGATTTTGCAAGGGTCACTTCAGTAACAACATCAAACTGGAGTATGTTCAAGAGTAAAAAGGGGATGCCTGGGTGGCTCAGTGGGTTAAGGCATCTGACTTTGGCTCAGGTCACCATCTTCCCATTCCTGGATTTGAACCCTGCGTTGGGCTCTGTGCAGACAGTTGGGAGCCTGGATCCTGTTTCAGATTCTCTCTCTCTCTCTCTCTCGCTCTCTCTTTCTCTCTTTCTCTCTGCCCCTTCCTCACTCTAGTTCTGTCTCTCTCAAAAATAATAAATAAACATTTAAACAAATTTTTTTAAAAAGTCAAGTAAATAGGAAAGAAAGTATTTGAAGACAGTGAAAATGACAACTCTTTAGAGACGGGAAAGGAAAAGGGACAGGAATGTGGGTTTTAATAGTCATGACACAGGAGGCAGTCTCAGGACACATGGGCTGATAGGTCGTGCATACATGTTGGTAGGGGATTGTGAGAATCTCTTCGATTGTTTGTATTTTTTCCATGAATTGAATGCCAAGTTCCTGAGGGTGAGGATGCAGTTAGAGGTGCTAGAGATTTGAGAAGAGAAACGTATGAAATCTACATCAGGGGAAAGTGAGTGGTCTAGTAGTTTGCAGTAAAAGTATTGGACAACAATAATGGTTGATTCAAGGTTAGAGGTCCTGCATTTAAAGCGACCACATTTGTATATTTTTCTCCAATTACATTTGATTGATTTGCATAGGTGTAGGCTTGGGCTGGGAGAAGAATACATTTTAAGCACGGCTTTGGCTGTGACAGAGACAGAACCTAAAGCAAAATAGCTTCTAGGGCATATGAAAGGACTTTTGGAATTTAATTGTTTA
Source organism: Crocuta crocuta (assembly GCF_008692635.1). NCBI lineage: Eukaryota > Metazoa > Chordata > Mammalia > Carnivora > Hyaenidae > Crocuta > Crocuta crocuta. Next base: position 418,285 of record NW_027529172.1, on the reverse strand, counting down.
TGTAGGAGAGTGAGACTATGAGGGAACAGTGAAAATATGTTAGCATCAATGATTTATAAATACCAGTCGGGCCCAAAGCTCATAAATAATTGTGTATGTGTGAGGGAGTATGTATAATTTCTATTTTTAAATGACAAAACTAGGGACACAACTTTTAGACAAGCCGTCTGTGCAGCTGGCTCATAATCAAGGACAAACCCAAAGACATTTCTGACCCACACTCCCTGTTTTTTCCACAAGGTTAAGCCTAATTCTTCTGCAATAATAATGAAAAGTGCCTTCTGAAAATATTTGCCTTTTAAAAGATCACCACTTTGGTATCTTCTACAGTGATAAACTCAGGTACTGTTTTAGTAAACATCTACTTTTGAACAGACATCTCTTGACTTGATAATCTCTCAGTTGAGTGCCTTTATACACAATCCTAAATGTCTATGCACTTTTTACCTTATTGTAAACATGGCCAAAAAAAATTACAAGCATTAGACTTTTAATAACATAACCTTGTTTGGCTTGTATTTAGCATATTATCAATGTCTCATGCCAACTAAACTTGCTTTTCTAACCTCGTGTTTCTCTTTAACCATCTGGACATTTAAAAAAAATCAGATTTGTCACTGCTAAAATGCAATACTGATTTATTGTTATTCATGAACATTTGTTAGGCTTGTATTTACCCAGTCCCACAAACTCGAAACTAATTGACAGTAAGGACTTAGAAATAAGGATTTGTTAGCTAAAATAGAATTCGCTTCTCAGGCTATCTATTCCTTGTCCAGTGGCCAGAGATAGATTGGTCTAGAGTGGAAAGGAGCACGTGTCCAGTGAAACTAATTGGAAAATGGGACGTCAGGAAAGGAAAAAAATGTAATAATTTAAAATGGTTCTGCATGATGGTTTTTATAAAGAATCACTGTTCCAAGAACCTCTCCATACACCAAGCTTGCAGCCTGGCAGTGTAGGATCTGTGATTCATGATGTGGAAACTTCATTATCAGCATGTTTTTAAAATAATAATTTGGCATAATACCCATTAATTTATTACAAATGCACATTAATTATGCTTTCTAAAGTTATATTTTACTGTATGCTATGGCAAAACTCATACAGATCCTGAGATTTTACAGCTACATTTCCAGTGTGGCTGCTTGTCCAATAGCTTTTGTCCCTCAGGAGGTCATTTCACTTCTGAGTCTCAGTTTACATACCTGTACAATACAGTTAAATTACAGTAAAAGTAAGCTTACCTATGTCACAAAGCTGTTTTAAGAATTAAGGGGTGCCTGGGCAGCTAGGTTGATTAAGCCTCTGACTCTTGATTTCTGTACCAAATACATAATTTCAGATTTATATTTAAAGTTATGCTTGTATAATGTTTTTTTAAATTATAGAAATATAAATGCCTACAAGGAAGAGTTTAGTACAGAATACTACAGAAAAAATTTCTATATCTACATCTACACACACACACACACAGACACGCACACACACAAACTGACCAGAAATATTAATAATGGCTCTTTTTCTGGGTAGTGGAATCATAAGAGATGTTGAAAATTTTCTGTGTGCCTTGCAGTAAGGTATGAATTTTCTTCTTATATGTATAACTTTTATAATTAAAAGAGAGACTACTCAGAAAAATAATTCAATGTCTCACTGTAAAAAAAAATGTACTTAGAAAGCTCTCCCCAGAATTTTTTTTTATTCTACAAAATTTCATTATTCAAAGCTTGGAATAGAACATTAAGTACAAGGCCATTTCCTAAGAGCTATCAGAAGAAAAGTATGTTTAACAAAATTACTGCCATCCCAGGTAATCATACATCCCAAAGAAAAGGGATTTTCTTTGGTTTCCCATCATCACAGTTTTAAATTAAACTCTTTCTGTCTTTTGTTTCTTTTTAAATATCTGCCTTGTTTCCGCGTGGCTTAGAAGAGGATTGTTTTGTGTGAATGTCTCATCTCTATGGGAACTCAAAGAAAATAGAGAAAGAATCGGCAAAGTTGGAACAAAAACAAACAAAATTCATTCCTTTAGTCTTTTTGTTGACTGTAATTGTCTAGCCCATCTGTATTTTTTTCTTGTTCTTATACTGAAATTCTTCATCTTCCCCGTTTTTATTGCCTCTGCCCCCTGTGAGACAGATTGTCCTTCTTAGACCCTCATTGTGAGGAGAAAAGGATTTGCTATCATAGATAATAGTACCAGCAGGAAAGTTGTTTTCATTTTTGCTGATATGTTTGGGAATCTGAGATAAAGGAAATGATGGCTCTCTTGTTGTAGTTGTTTGCTTTATTTCTTTTCTTTCTCCTTGATTAAAACTAAAGTTCTGTAAACTTACAAACTAAGTGGCCACTTTTCTAGAGCCTTTAACAGTGCAACTTCTCTGTGGATAATGTAACACCAAGATTCATATAGACAGTCCCTGACTTACAATATTTTGGGTTACAATTTTTCAACTTTACATTGTGTAAAGGCGATTTGAATTTAGTAGAACACGTATTTTAAATTTTGATCTTTTCTAGGTCTAGGTATGATTTCTCTCATGATGTAGGGCTGTGGCTGAGAGCTGCAGGTCCCAGTCAGGCATGCAGTCATTGTATGAATAATCGACATATTTGCAAACATTCTGTTCCCATACTGTCATTCTGTTCCCATATGGTCATTCTGTTCCCATACGGTCATTCTGTTTTTTACATTCAGTATAGTATTCAATAAACTGCATGAAATATTCAACATTTTATTATAAAATAAGTTTTGTGTTAAGTGACTTTACCCTACTGTAGGCTAAAGTACTGTTCTGAGTATATTTAAGGCAGGCTAGGCTCAACTCTGATATTCATTCAGTAGATTATGTGTATTAGATTCATTTTCAACTGACAATATTTTCAACTTACACTGGGCATATTGAAATGTAACCCTATCATAGGTTAAGGAAGATCTGTAGATAAATAAATGTATAGATAGATATAGTTATAGATATAGATAGGTACAGATATAAGGATAGTGATAGATACCACACACACACACACACACACACACACATGCACATATCCTGCCTAGAGATGGGTTTCTCAACCTAAAATTATTTAATGCACCATTTCCCAAAATACATACTGTTAAAAATTATGCAGAAAAATGGTGGCTGAAAAGATCCACTGACACAATAATAGATATAAGAGATAAATAAGATAATGGATATAAGTTCAAAATGTAAAGAGAAAACCAGAATAAAACAATACAATAGCATTCTTATATATCATCAAAAAACAAAATAGCCAAGACCATGCTGAAATTGTAGATTGTGTAGAAAAGGAGACATGTCAACGAGCCCTCCTGCTCAACTATAGACCCCAGCAGTTATGATGACTGAAACCATTATGACTAAAACCTGATAGCAACAGAATTCCTAGAAGATTATGCCCCACATGTCTCCTTCCTTCCCCATGATTGTGGAGTGGGCTGAACACACACTGAGCCCCACCTATGATTGCCTGCTCTCAGCCTGCTGTCTTGCATGTATGCCATGAACCTCTCCCTATAAACTCAGGAGTTCGTCTTGTGGGTGTAGAGGTCAGTTGTTAAGGCTGCCACTTCCTTTGGCTGCCAGCCCCCAAAATAAAATTTTCCCTTTCTCTTTTCAAAACCCTTGTATCTTGAGTTATTGATTTCTTTTGTGATGAGTTTAGTTTATCTAAGTTTCTTCAGCAACATTATTGGCAACCCCACACCAGGAGGTGTGCTCCTGATTTGTCCAGTCCCTTTGGGATCCCCTGGGTTGGAACAGTTGGCTGTAGCAGTGTGCCAGGGCTTACCCATTTTTCCCCTCAGTTAACAACTCTGGTAGATCATTTAGTAACACCTATTTAGGAAACTTTAGGATTATTGGGTGCAGCATCCTAAGTATAAAATAAGTAATAAACTGCTAATAAAAATTAGCAATAGTATTTTTGGGGGAGCTAAGATGGTGATGTAGTAGGAGGACCATAGGCATATTTCCTTCCTCAAGCATAACTAGATAACTCTCACATCATTCTGAACACCCAAAATATCAACCTGAGGACTGACAGAGCAAACTTCACAACTAGAGGGAAAGAGGAGGTCATATCAAGGCAGGCAGGCAATGTGGAGATGTGGTTGGGGGAGAAACAGATTGCAGGTGCTATGAGAAGGGAGCAGAAGGGAGGAGCTTGGTCACAGAGAGAGGCAAGAGAGAGTGGAGTGCACAGGGATATACACAGGAGAACACATCCCCACCCCCCCAAAGCCATTGACAGGGGAAATGAGAAGTGATGATTTTCATAAGTGTTTGCAACTAGTGGGTCTTGAAGACTGGAGTTTTAAAGGTGGGTGGGCTTGGCTGAAGGCCCCACTCTACTCCTGGAGAGAAGACAGGACTACGACCCTGGGGTAGAGGGCACAATCTGAGGATTGCCTAAGATGCCTGGGGAGATACTGTTGGCTTTTCCTGGAGAGCATCTGTGAGAGGTGACATTTGCAAAGTCACCTCTCAGGGGACAGAACAGCTAGTGGGTGCCATTTCCCTCTCAGCCCTTCAGCATAGGTGCAGAGCTAGCGGCCAAGGGCAGCGAGGCCTGACATTGGCCATCTAGCCTGCTTGCTCCCAGTCACACAAACCTGTGCTCTGGCACAGCTGCCCTTTTTGGTCAAACCTGTATCAGTCACAGGGCAGCAAGACTCTCCCCCAGAAGACCGCACAGGCCCTGGTATACACCACAACACTCCCAAAGCCTGGAGTTTTACAAGTCAGCAGGCTTAGCTGGGATAGAGCCTGGAGGACACCGTGCTGCTCCTGGAGAGAAGACAGCACACAACCCAGAGGCAGACAGCAAGAAAATTATAATCTGAAAAATGCCTGGGATGCAGAGAAGGGAGATTATTTGCATTTCTGGGAGTGTTTCCCAGAGAGCAGCCAGCACAGAGACCCCTCTTTGGGAACAAAGGAGCACTCTGGGGCTTTTTCCCTCGCCTGCCACTCAGCGCAAACACAGAACTGCCTTCAGTAAACAGCACAGTGCCATCACTGGTTGCCTAACATGCTTACACCAAGTTCTGCCTCCTTACACTCTGCGGGTGCTGCTTTTCTCTGGCAACTATGCCTAAGAACCAGCAAGAACAGTCAGCCCGTCCCCCAGAAGACCAGCACAAACCCCTATGTGCAAAATGTCTTTCTACTAGAGAGTTCTACAAAGCTTCAGTTCTAGTGGAAGTAGTATCAGGTATCATTTAACAAGCCAACCAGAGCATATCTAGTTGAAACTCCTCATACTCTGTTCAAGGCCCAAACACTGCCCACTGCTGGCAAGGAGAGGGTCTGCAGATGACTACCCTGAAGGATAGAGCAGCCAAAACACAGCAGCAGAGTGCATGCAGCACACACCAGAGACAGTCCCTGAAGCTCCAGGCCCAGGACCTTGTATGACATATTCTTCATAAAGCTATTACTCTCAGGAACAAAAAACATAACAAGATTTGCTAACACAGAGAAGAAGACAGAGACTTAGACAACATGCCAAGAAGGAGGAATTCATCCCAAATAAGCAACAAAATAAGGACATGACCATAGATCTAATTGAAAGAGATATAAATAATATGACTGATGGAGAATTTAAAGCAACAACCAAAAGGATGCTCACTGGGCTTGGGAAAAGAATTGAAGACTTCATGGAGGCACTTACTGCAGAGCTAAAAGAGTTTTAAAAAATCAGTCAGAAATGAAATATACAATAACTGAAATTTGAAACAGATTGGATTCAATGAACACAGGGTGGAAAAAGCAGAGAACAAATGAGTGATATAGAAGATAAAATAATGGAAAGTAATGAAGCTGAAATTATATAATATAACATATATTATAGGAGTCCCAGAAAAAGAAGAGAGAGAAAGGGGGTAGAAAATTTATTTGAGAAAACAATCACTGAAAACTTTCCTAATCTGGGGAAGGAAGCAGACATCCAAATACAAGGGGCACAGAGAAATTCCACAAAAATCAACAAAAGTGGGTCAATACCAGGACATATCGTAATTAATTTTGCAAAAAATAGCAATAAAAAAATCATAAGGGCAGCAAGATAAGAGAAGTCCCTAACTTACAAAGAAAGACACATAAGCCTCCTGCATATCTTTCAACAGAAACTTGGCAAGGCAGAAGGGAATGGCATGATATATTCAACATGATGAATGAGAAAAAATATGCAGTCGCAAATACTCTATCCAGCAAGGCTATCATTCAGAAGAGAAGGAAAGATAAAGAGTTTCCCAGACAAGTAAAAACTAAAGGAGTTCATAACCAATAAATCAGCCCTGCAAGAAATATTAAAGGGGTTAATTATATGCAAAAGAAAGACCAAAATTGACAAAGATAAGAAAAAATCAGAGAAAATCTCCCTAAACAACAACAAAAAAGTAACAAAATGGCAATAAATATACATCTACCAATAATCACTTTGAATGTAAGTGGACTAAATATTCCAATTAAAAGACATAGGATGTGAGAATGGATTAAAAAAAACAAGACCCATCTCTATGCTGTCTATAAGAGACTTATTTTAGACCTAAAGACACCTGCAGATTGAAACTGAGGGGGTGGAGAAACACATCACACAAACTGATGTGAAAAGGAAGTCGGAGTAATAATACTTATATTAGACAAACTAGACTTTAAAACAAAGACTATAAAAAGAAATGAAGAAGGACACTATATCATAATAAAGGGGATTATCGAATAAGAAATCTAACAATTGTAAATATTTATGCCCTCAACTTGAAAACACTCAAAAATATAAAACAATTAATGATAAACATAAAGTAACTGATAATAATACAATAATAATAGGGAACTTTAAAACCCTACACACATCAATGGTCATATTATCTAAGCAGAACATCAGCAAGGAAGTGGTGGCTTTGAAGGACATATTGGATCAGATGGACTTAATAGGTATATTCAGAAAAATTTACCCTAAGCATCAGAATATGTATTCTTTTTGAGTATACATGGGACATTCTCCAGAATAGATACATAATAGGTCACAAATCAGTCATCGACTAGTACAAAAAGACTGAAATGATACAACGCATATTTACTGATGACAACTACAAGAAAAATTTGGAAAGACCAAAACTACATAGATGTTAAAGAACATGCTAGTAAACAATGAATGGGTCAACCAGAAAATCAAAGAAGAAATAAAATATACATGGACAGAAATGAAAATACAATGGGCCAAAACCTTTTGGCTGCAGCAAAAGTGGTCATAAGAGGGGAGTATATAGCATTTCAGGCCTACCTCAAGAACCAAGAAAAATCTCAAACTAACCTAACACCTAAAAGGGCTAAAAGAAAACAGCAAATGAGGGGTGCCTGGGTGGCTCAGTCAGTTAAGTGTCCAACTTCAGCTCAAGTCATGATCTCACAATATGTGGGTTCAAGCCCCACGTCAGGCTCTGTGCTGACAGCTAGCACAGAGCCTGGAGGCTGTTTCAGATTCTGTATCTCCCTCTCTTTCTGACTCTCCCCTGCTCATGCTGTCTTTCTCTCTCTCTCAGAAATAAATAAAACATAAAAAATTTTTAAAAAACAGCAAATTAATCCTAAACCCAGTAAAAAGGAATTAATAAAGATTAGAACAGAAATAAAGGATACAGAAACAAACAAACAAACAAAAAACCATTAAACAGATCAATGAAACCAAGAGCTAGTTCTTTGAAAAAATTAATAAAATGTTAAATCCCTTGTCAGACTTATCAAAAAGAAAAGATAAAGGACGTAAGTAAATAAAATCACAAAATAACAACCAACACCACAGAAATGCATACAATTATAAAAGAATATTATAAAAAACTATATGCCAACAAATTGCTAAGTGTGGAAAAGATGGCTGAAAATAGAACATATAAACTACGAAAACTGATACAAAAAGAAATACAAAACTTGAACAGATCAATAACCAACAAAGAAATTAAATTAGTAATCAAAAATCTCCAAACAAACTAAAGTCTAGGGCCAGATTGCTTAATCAGGGGTTTTCTACCAATCATTTAAAGAAGAGTTAATACCTATTTTTCTCAAACTACTCCAAAAAAATAGAAATGGAAGGAAATCTTCCAAACTCATTCTATGAAGTCAGAATTACCTTTATTCCAAAACTAGACAAAGGCTCTACTAAAAAAGATAATTACAAGCAAATGTCCATGATGAATACAGATGCAAAAATTCTCAACAAGACACTAACAAATCCATTCCAATAGTACATTAAAAGAATCATTCATCACAATCAAGTACTTTTTCAAGGATTTTAGTGTACTGAACAGCCTTAGAAGTTAGAGATGGTATCTCTCTCCAAAACATAAAACATACATGCTTTCTGTACATTAGAAAGCATTGAGGTATCTAATTTCCATGTTGCAGCCCAACCCAATAGAGGTGCGGGAGTCACCTGGATTTCTTCAAATTGCCCTGTGCATGTTGAGGCTTAGGAAACATAAACAAGAGGATGTGATAGTTATTCTGGCCTCTGCAACTGCTGAGCTTAATAACATCCTTTGTCTCTGATCCAAGAGTCTCATGTCTTCAGCACTTATGAAACTTTTGCAGGTTGACTTCTAAGCTTGCAAATAGTGTAAAATCTCAAATGCCTCATAAATCTTGACATGACTTATACAGAAGAAAACAAAATGAAAATTAAAGCCACAGATATTAAGAACAAATTATAAAAGATATTGTAGAGTGAAATAAGCACTTATACAATATAATTGCTTATATAAAGATTTAAAGTAACAAAAATTTACTATATATGTTTTATGTGTATATACACATACAGTGAATATATAAAATTACTCATGTATATGATAGATACCCAAGGACAAAAACAGATGTGGAAGGTTCAGAAAAGAGTACTGAGGAAATTTTTAATTCATTTTTAATAGTTTTTAAGAAAGAACAAATTTGGGGGCGCCTCAGTGGCTCAGTTGGTTGAACATCCATTTCCTAATTTTAGCTCAGGTCATAATATCATGGTTTGTGAGTTCAAGCCCCATGTTGGGCTCTGCATTGTCAATGTGGAACCTGTTTGGGAATCTCTCTTTCCCTCTCTTTCTGTCCCTTCTTCCTCTCTCTAGAAATAAATGAGTAAAATTTATTTTAAAAAATGGAGGACTTTGGGTTCTAGTTTGACATGTAGAATGATGGGAAGCCATCATTCTTATCCTTAACACAGGAAAAAAGCTGAACAAATGGAAAATCAACAATTCGTAGATAGTTCAGAAAATTGAGGCCACAGGAAAAACTGCTGCCACAAAAATTGGAGAGGTGTATAGAGAGAATCACAGTTTATTTGGAACAGAAGCCCAGGAGCAGAAGCCTGCTACTGGAGACAGCACTAGAAGGATTGGCCTCTAATTAATGAACTGCTAGATGCTTAGTGATCTGGAGAGTTAAAATCTGGGAGGCTAGTCTTAGTAAGCGCTTCATTGGGAGGGCTCAAAATACCTTTTTGAATGGCCAAAATCTGGCAACATCAAATGAAGAGGAATTCATAGCAACAAGAATGCTCTTTCATTCCTGGTAGGAATGCAATGTGACCCAGCCACTCTAGAAGACAATTCAGTGGTTTCTTAAAAACTAAACATATTCTTACCATATGTTACAGCAACTGGGCTCCTTGGTATTCAACCTAAAGAACATTTAGGGTGAATAGGTATTTATAGCAATTTTATTCATAAGTGCTAAAATTTGGAAGCAACCAAGATGTGCTTTAGTAGGGAATGGGTAAACTGCAGTACATCCAAACAATGGAAGAGTATTCAAGGTTAAAAAGAAATGAGCTCTCATGCTATGAAAACATATGTTAGAAACATAGGTGCATATTATTAAGTGAAAGATGCCAATTTAAAAAGGCTACATACTGAATAGTTCTAGCAATAAGACATTCTACGAAAGGAAAACTATGCACATAGTAAAAGATGAATGGGCTGCTAGGTTGGAGGGCAGTATAAAGAGACAGAGCACAAAGAATTTTTAAGACAATGAAAATATTCTAATATTATAATAGCAGATACATGCTATTCCATATTTATCCAAGCCCATTGAATGTACACCACCAAAAGTGAACCCTAATGTAAACTATGGACTTGGGGTAATTTTGATGTGTCAAAGTAGTTTCATGAGTTGTAACAATTGTACCATTCTGTGGGGAGGGAAGAATATTGATGATGAAGGATGCTATGCACATGTGGAGCAGAACTCTGGGAACTCTGTACTTTCCATTCAATCTGCGGGGTCCCTGAAACTTCTCTAAATAATAACATCAATTGAAAACAAAGAAACTGAAACCTGGGGAGTTAGGATCACTCTTCAGAGTCATAGAATAAAGAAAAAAGGTGTTTTCAAACATCCACAATGTCAAGTATTGGACACACAGAGACTCTGAGAAGTTGTCTAATTTGGGGCAAAGCAGAGCACTCTAACTACTGACGGTTTTAACCAGGGAGAGGGTGGCTAACAGCATTTCTATTGGAAAGGTACACCATAGCCTCCATTGCAATATATTTTCTTTATTTTAGGAAGTGTTTTGGAATAATAAATAAAGGATCTTCAACTTGTATCCCACATGAAAAAGAAAACTTAATGCATACATAATGTTTTTGTCCATTCCACAAGTATTTACGAGCCTGACAAGCCTTGTGCTGCACAATTTTCAATCAATATTCACAATGTGCATTATCACTATTTTTGTTACATTAGAACTTATTGGGATAAAGTAGCTTCAGAGATGAAATAAAGAAAAAAATGTTCTCTATGAACTGATGACACTTTTTTACTTAATATTACTGAAAAGATGTAAAGATAATTGCCACAAGAATTTTTCTAGTGATTTTCTTAGTCACTTTTTGCTTTACATTCATGTATTTTAAAGATAGTCCTTTTTTTAAGTCACGTATTCCTTCTGAAAAAATTTCCCTTATCTTTTGTGTTTTTTTGTTGTTGTCAAAAGGGACATGCTGGTCTAATGGACTCGTATTCCTACCCCCCACACACACACACACAAGAAAAAATTTGTGGAAGAGACACTATTTGCAGCTCAGTTGGTGAGTCATTACTTTAGGGAATCAGCCCTTGCTGTGGCAACAAATCCTCTCCTTTTTATTGTACTTGATGCCGGGCTGGGTTTGTTCTCCACTTGGTACTGTGTGATATAATATTCTGCTGATTTCAGTGCCGCTATTACTGCTTTAAAAGAGAGCAATTGTATATTTAATCTCAGTGTGTTCAATTGTGTTCTTGGTATGTCCACAGTCCCAGATACTAAAAGACGTATTTTGGAGCTCTGGCTTTGGAAGTTTGAAAGAACTTATCTAATGTTTTTATGTAGAACTAACGAATCTATTTAACCTAAGAAGATATTGTCCCAAATTTGAAGTGATTCTATTTAATTTGCGTTTAGCTTGTTATGAACTTATGGAAGAGACATGGATTTCATGCAAAATTCATGGATATTTTTATTCTGAAACTACTTATTCTAAGGAATGATGAAGCTCTATTTTTAAACTATCTGGCTGAGGTAATTGAGTCTTTTAAAAATGAGATCTTATTAGTCTAGAAAAGAGGGAAAGTTGAGAGAGATTCTGAACATGATCAAGGCCACTGGCTCTATGTTGGTGAGCTGGATTCACTTTTCAATTTGTCTAAATAGACTAATGGGTGTAGCAGGATGGATTTGGCACAGGTTCTACTCAGAGATTCACTACTGCAGTTTAATAATACTCAATATAAAATCTTCAAACTATACAAAAGTTTATGTTAAAAAGGAAAACTCATGATGCCCCCTCAGTCAATGTTAGAGTTAGTTACTATTAAAAATTTGGCCTAGGCCAGCATGCAATATTTTATAATACATACATGTGTGCCTATGTTTGTCAGTGTATTTTCTGACTTAGAATGGGATATATAATTTTCTTCTCCAACTCAAAATTTTCATTTCATATTATATGCTGAGCTCATATCCACATTCTTTTAAATGACTGTATATTTTATATTGTGATTTATACCTTCCTTATTGGTTTTTTATTAATTTGTTTAATATTTGTACACTACTTTATGCTCAGCTCTGACTATAGAGTTAGTAAAGAAGACAGAATAATCTATGCCTTCACAGAGCTTCTATAAAGGGGAGATATATGACAAATATATTTTTAAAATATTTATTATTGGATCTAAATGTTGTTTTGAATTTTCCCTTATTACAAACACTGCTACAATGAATAAAAGTATCCATTTCATCCACATGAAATACCCTGCAAAATAAATTTTTAGAAGTAGAATGGTTGGAAATGTACATTTTAGAGATAAAATATATTCAGAGAACAATCAAGTAACGTCTTCGTTAATGCATTCTATAAGAATTTTTAAAAATTTTGCCTTTAAGAAGATTTTTTAATTTATCATTTGTTTAGTGACATCTAGATTCTTGAAAGTATTTTTCCCCACTGGAATAACAGTTTAGAGAGAACGTTTTCCTAATTTTTAAATGATAAATAAATATAAGATAGAATGTGTTACTTTTAAATTATTTTAATGTAAAAGGTTAATTATAAACAGATTTCACCTGATGTAAATTCATGTGAGTTAGCCTGAAAAGGAGTATAATATAGTACATTTCAAAGACGAAACTATTGGAAGAATTAGCAATTTAGTACTTTAAAGAGCTCAATAAAGAGCTCATCAGTAACTTTATTGATAAGGAAGTGAAGATCTGGTAGTACATTTAGTTATTCAATAAATCAAAATGATATTTTCTTAGATTATAGTCTGAGATCTGAATCCCTTCAGTTAAAATCAGCAAGTTAGTATTAATGTTTTGAGGTTTTAAAGCACTGAAATGGATGACTACAAGTAGATTAGTAATAACAAAATTTGAAAAAAAAAAAATGACCACTAATTTTCTACTGGCAGACAGAGGACCCAAAGAAAGCACTTATTGTTCCATAAATACTCCCTTACTGGTCTCAAACTTGAAATTTGATTTTCACTAGAAGATACAGCTTTTATTCAATGATTATTTTCAAAGATGAGGCTTTTTTTAAACTATCCATATATTATGTAATATATAGGTATTTCTACTATTTTGAAAATAATATAAAATACTAGTTCATTTTTAGGAGAACAGATTTTGGTGGATGTAAAAAGAAATAAAGAAAAAAATAAAAATAAGAGAGTTGTGAATACTTAAGGTGAGGAAAAGAGATTAAAAGGCAGAAAAGTGATGAAATAAAGGAAAACCTTTAAGAGTCAAAGATAAACATCAATTATTTTATAATTTTACTATATGAGCCCTGATTAAAGAAAAAAAGAAAACCATCTGAATGTTGAACAACATCATGGAAATTGTTAACAGATGACGCTTTGATTCCTCTAGGACTCTTTGCCAGTTTGTGCCAGTTGACTCAAGAAACACTAGAGTTGAATTTACCATCCAACTATGACTTGTTACTCTCATTAGGTTCTGTTTATCACTCTTCTGTTGCCAGTTTCTACCTACTCCCAATTCCTAGAACTCTTCTCATGTTCCTTCTGAAAGTCATAGTCCATCATCAGCAAAAGTCCCTGAATCTTGAAAGACATTTCTGAATTTTCCAACTTCACACTCCAATGGACAAAATATCATTTCTCACAAAGAACAAAGCTTCTCTTATAGCCTTTGTATAAGGAAACTCTTTCTCCTAGAGAGAGGGTGAATGTCATCTCTATGCTTCATTCTCCCCTTGCTAAAAACCTTCAGCATCGACTATCATGTGATAGGATACATAGTATTCTTTATTTTTTATTCCCATTCCCAAATAAAGCTAGTTATTGGTAAATTGGTGACTATTCTCACTTTAAATTTTTGTCCATGGGCCTCAAGTGGCCCTTTTGCTGTCTTGCCATCATATTATACCTCCCCAGTCAATTTTTAATACTTTGAGAGATGATAATTTTACTCTCCTCTCTTCTCAAACTTATAGGATCTCTTCCATCATCCTCACTCTCAGATTGTGATATTGCTTTAGGTTCACAGAGAAATTTGAAGCAATTATGAGAGATGGAAACTCTAAGAAAGAACAACAAAATTCTAGAAATCAAAAGCACTGTAATAAGGAGTGAAAAAGGCCTCCAGTGTGCTTATTGGTAGACTTTGATAGAGCTATTGATATAGCTAAAGAAAACATCAGAGATCATGCAAGTAAGTCAATAGAAATTTCCCAAACTAAAGGCAATGAGAAAAAAAATAATGAACAAAAAATAAACAAACAAAGAAGACAAAACATCCAAGAAATCCAAGAAGTATAAGGTGGCTCTGATAAATTGTCCTCCATCCCTGAAAATGTATGGAAATGTTTTGAATTTATTTTACAATAACTATTTTTTCTCTTCTTTGGTCAGAGGCATAATAATAGAATCATTTTCAGCTTTTTATCCTGACATTCTAGTAGGGTTCCTGGAGTTCAAATTCACTAAAGGGTGGGGGCTTCTTTTCTCAAGTTATTCCATATTCAGACCCTAGAAACTTAGCAAAATGACCATTTAAGTGTTTCTCCAAGTTCAAGCTCTAGTAGCTTGTGTTCCAAATAAGCAGACCTCAGCTTCATGTCTCTGAATGAGCCTGTCTCTGGATTTCAGGGTGGCACTTTTTTCTGTCACCTCATTTTACTGTTCAGTCTATGAAAAAGCATTAATTTTTAGTTTTTTCAGCTTTTTCTTGTTCTAACAATAGGAATCTCAACCTCAAAGTTCTTCACATGTCGAATTGAAACCAAAAGTCCAATACTTTCATTTTTTTCTTTCTCTATAGATATTAAATCAAAAGTGATTAAAAATCCAATATGGCAAATATTGGGTGAGTTTCTGATGACTTCAGATAAATTCGCCTTTTTCATGTGAGCTATCTGATTTCTGAAACAGTATTTTACTCTTGGCCTTTTAATGACATAATTGTATTAGTTTATTACTGCTGCTGTGATGCATTGCCACAAGGTAGGTGGCTTCAACTATGCAAATTTATTATCTTACAATTGTGTAGGTCAGAAGTCTGATTCAGTCTCACTAGGCTAAAATCAAGGTATTGTCTGTGCTGTATTCCTTTCTGGAGGCTTTAGGGAAAATCTGTTCCTTTGCTTTTCCTGCCCCCCCAACCCCCGAGACCAATCACATTCAAAGTCTCATGGCCCCTTTCCTCCATTTTCAAAGTTAGTGATGATGAATTGAGTCCTTTTGACATCACATCTATCCTCTCTTTCTTTTATGGATTCTTGTTGATAATATTGGATACACCTGCATAATTCAAGATAATCACCTTAGCTAAACTTCATTAATACAATCATCTTAATTCTATCTGAAACATTAATTCCCCTTTACATGCAAGTTGGAATATTCACAGGTTCCAGGGATTAGAATGTGGATATCACTTAAAGGCCATTATTCTGCCTACCACATATATACACTTTAATTAGATAGGAATAACAGAAGGAAATGCAGTAAGAACAACCATATGAGGGACTACTTTAAAGTTTGTTTCTAAGGTTGCTCTGAGCCCTCCATAAAAAAAAAAAATCCCTCTTTTCATTAGTGCTTTTAATTTTTTGTTCATTTAGCTGAGATGATGTTATCTTTGAAAACATTGTGATCCTTGGATTTCCATTTTTTTCTCTTTCTAAACAGCTTCATGGGCATCTGGGTGGCTCAGTCGGTGAAGCTTCCAACTTTTCTCAGGTCATGATCTCTCAGAGCCTGTAGCCTGCTTCAGATTCTATGTCTTCCTCTCTTTTTTGCCCCTCCCCCACTCACACTCTGTCTTGCTCTGTCTCTCACAGATAAATAAACATTAAAAAGTTTATTTTAAAACATTTCAGTGAATTACAAAAAAAAAGCACTTTAGAGGAGATTGTGGATGCGATGCAAATCCCAGAGATACAAAATATTTATTTAGGCACTATTTTCTTACTAAGATCCCGATTTTTAACCTAAGGGTAACAAAACATTCTTCTTACAGTATCATGCCCTATGGATAAGAAACATGTAGATGTTGGCTCTTATCCTCCACTTATAATAAAATAATTATATACTTTGATTTTGACATGGCCATTTAAGAAGTATCTTTCTTTATAAATTATTTTTCATAGTGTGTTTGAAATTTATTGTTGCTGATAGTTCGTCCTGTGGAAGTTGTGTAGGTGTGCTGTTGTGTGTTAATGAGATGTCAAATCTCTAAGGACCTTGCTCTGTGATATTTGAAAGTGAATGCTCCCCAAATCTACAGTGTTTTGGCATTTTTAATCTTTTTCCAATATTCAGAGACAAATCAGCTGTGTTGCCATGGTAACTTTTCCACACTTCCCTTCAGTCATTTAATAGTTCAAAGGTGACATTGATACCCACTACTATATACTTGAGAAATGAAAAATTATAACTCTTAAGATGAAAGGAAAGAGTAGAATATAGGAATATTGCATTCTCTCTGCTTTACAGCACCTGAATTCAACACTGTTTTTGCAGTTTCCTAGAGTGGCCACGTAGTCTTCTAGACCAGCCTACTTTTAGGAATAAAAAATGGCATTATTAATAAATGTATCTTTTCTAAAAAGTGTACAAGAAAACCCTAACATATCGTTTGCTTGAACGAAAGTCTATGGATAAACACAAATAGCACATGGTTTCAAAACTTGACTCTGTACCATTGACTCATTCCATCTATTTTGTTTTCCTTTACGTAAATGGTTTTCCTCCATTCTTATATACAGGAATGACAAGGCCATATCAAACTTGACTGAACATGAAGTTAAACCACTTTTCAATCTTATTTTATACCTTCACATTTTATGTACTCTCCATTATTGCACTAAACTCAAACTGGATTTCACATATTGCCATGTACACTTCTCAGCCCACATTTGGCAATTCTTGTCATAGTGTATCAGGAACTAAAAAGCTATTAGTACCTTTAAGTTACAATTCACATCATTAAAATACAGTTTCATAGACTTTCCTATAGTGGTATCTTCCTAAATCTATTTTAAAATGTGTTAAAATATGATAACTTCTCTCATGATATTTTAAAAAAATAATTTCTATCAGTTTAGAATTCAGGGAGTTGAGTGTAAGTCTAAAGAATTCTCATGTAAATTCTATTGCTGGGGGCGCCTGGGTGGCTCATTCAGTTGAATATCATCCAACTCTTGATTTTGGCTCAGGTCATGATCCAAGGGTCCTAGGATCAAGCCTGTGCACAGGGTCTAATACTGAACATGGAGCTTACTTAAGATTCTCTCTCTCTCTCTCTCTCTCTTTCTGTGTCCCTCTANATAAATAAATAAATAAATAAATAAATAAATAAATAAATAATATTTTTGCTTCTTTTCTGGACATTTCCATGGAGTTATTTCCATATCGCCCCATTTATGTACATCTATCAATCTATGCATCAATCTATCTGTTTTTGAGAGCACATTATCTGTCAGCTTTATTATAAGATTTTCAAGGGCAATAACCATATATTATTATTTTCTAATTCCTCCCTAGAGCCTTGGTATTTTAGTGGCTTTAAAGACATATTACACAGAAAAAAAAATTGAATTGCTACAGTCATTTAAAATTCATGAATACTTTTTAGATTAACATCATGAAGGCCTATTAATCCTGCTATAAAAAATAACGTTAAGAATCATCTCAAAAAAAATCAAATAAGCCTTCAGGGTGTATGAAAGATTTTAAGCAGACTTAACTAAATTTTCTTCTTAACTCTAGATTTCTTTAAACTGATGTAAGCATTAATGCTTGAATTTTGGCAGGAAGTTAAAAACTTACATATTAGTCAAATCAGGTAAACTTCACTCCTCCTTTCCTTTCCTTTCTTTTCATTTCCTTTCCTTTCCTTATTCTTTACTTTATGTATAGGACACAAATCAGAGGTCTTGTTTTTCTGCTTATTGGTATCTTTCACAAGAATAAATAGGGGGCAGAAAATAGCAAAATGTTTTAGACGGTTCTTAATTTTTGCCAAATGAGAATTTCCATGCAAAGTATTCATTTTAGATAAAATATCAAAAATAATTCTGGTATTAAAAGTGAAATTATTTTTTAAAAAGGAACAATAGAAAATTTGATGGAAAAATTGTTGAATTATTTTGTCAATCTCAGTGAGAGAGTACTAAGTGTTTAATGGCATTAAAATGAGGATAAACTTAGAATGAGATTGTTCCAGCAGAATTAATGCCTCCAGAGAATACTTAATGTATTTTTAAAATATCATGTAGGTGGGATTTACATAGATAGAGATATTAGACACACATATAGATATTAACTAATATTTGCTTTGGTTTGACAATTATATATTACTGTAAATCTATGACAGGACTCAGAATATTAGATTAAAACACTTTATACAGCCAATGAGAGAGTCAGGTTAACTAGTTGCCACTGGATATTTTTTAATGTTTATTTATTTTTCAGAGAAAGAGAGAGACAGACAGAGGGAGGCAGAGAGAGAGAGAGAGAGAGAACATGGGCAGTGGAGAGGCAGAGAGAGAGGGAGATCGAGGATTCCAAGTGGGCTCTGCACTAACAGCAAAGAGTCTGATATGGGGTTTGAACTCACCTACCAAACCCTGAGATCCATGACCTGAGATGAAGTTGGATGCTTAACTGTCTGAGTCACTCAGGTGTCCCACCACTGGATTTTTAATTGGAAAATTGCTGACTAGACCCTGGCCTGCTAATATTTAAATTTTTTTGCTTCTCTATAGCAGACATTTTCAATAAATCGAGGATATCAGAGAAAAGAAGCAGATATTTCCATGTTTCATATTTTTAATTATGTAAAGAAGATGGTCAGATATTCCACAACTAAGCCAAGGTAAGATACCTTATCCTTAGAAAAACAAGTACTATCATGCAATTCTGTTATTTTGTTCATATGGAACTTTACAATTTCCTGTAAATCTAAGTTTAACTCTCTTGCTTTGCTATAAGTCTCATGTCTGCGAATAATAAACTAGTAGGAATAAACATCCAGGAGCCAAGTTAAAAGTATGCCATCTAGAGGGGAGCCTAGTTGGCTCACTTGGTTGAGCAACTGAAAGGCTGAGGTCATAATCTCATAGTTCATAGGTTCAAGCCCCACATTAGAAAGCCTGCTTTGGATCCTCTCTCTTCCTTCTTTTTCTGCTCGTCCCCTGCTTGTGTCTCTCAAAAATAAATAAATAAATAAATTAATTAATTAATTAATTAATTAATTAAATTTTTA